>NC_064812.1:51449255-51503167 GCF_023721935.1 Panthera uncia | reverse complement strand
AGAGAGAGACAGAGCATGAACGGGGGAGGGGCAGAGAGAGAGGGAGATTCTCTCTTAAAGCTACCTAGAAAGTATCTTTTTAAGAAAACAAAAGAGAATAGGAAAAAAAATTGGAACATAAGCCTTAGTCATGATAGGAAAGTATTTTAATATTCAGATGTGTAATGACCTAATTTTTTCTGAAATATTCGTAAGAATCTAGATTGCTCATATTTTTGAAATGCTGTATTCCTCAATTTCACTCATTGGGGTATATACTTTTAGCATTATATTGCCAAGGACAGCAAATAATTCAGTGATTTTTTTACATTTATTATTGTTTCATTAAATGTCCAAACACAATGAGTACATGTCATGGGCATTTGCTGTTTGGAGCCTACCATATTTACATGTTAAAAAAAATTTGTTTTCATTTAACAACGTTTAAAAAATCTTATTTAGTCATATTTTTTTGTCTCCATGTCTTTGTAGCTTTGAAGATATTATAGGTTTCCCTGAGAAGAATATAAAATATGAAAAGTTTTATACAGGCAATCCACAAATTAAAAATATGTTATCTCCTAAGATTTTATTGATAATTTAATATAATTCAGAGAAGTGTTTATGAGTATCAAGTACTTTTGGGTCCTAAGTAATTTGCAGCTCATTAGAAAGTACTTTGACTGCCTTCATTAAAATTTCTCCAATTTAACACCCCCATCCTCATAAAAACAATTGCCTCCATCTGTTTCCCTCTCTTTATTTGGATGTTTTCTTTTCAAATGTATTAAAGGAGTTTTTAAAAATTAATCATTCAGTTCCTTAATTCTTTATGATCTAATTTTCATTCCCAGTGCTCCATTTGATTTGCTCTTTGTAGGCTCATCAGTGTCTTGATATTTTCAAAATCCAACAGTAATTACACCAGCTAACATCTGCCCCTTTGACACTGTGGATTCTTTTATTGGAAAATCTCTCCTGGCTTTGTTTTCTGTGATAATATTCTTCCCATCTACTTCTCTTGTTACTTGTTCCAGTTTCTTTTGCTAGAATGACTCTGTCTCTGGCATTTATCTTCTTCTATTTTTTTTTTTGTCTCATTTTTTACTTTATATGCTTATTGGCTTCAAGCATTGCTTATGTCTTTCTGATTATAAATCTATTTTTGGCCTTCTCCCCAAGGTGTACCATTGGCATTTCAATCTTAGTATTTTCAAGATCAAAATCAGTGCCATTGAATAACTCTCTAATTCTACCTTACTCTTCATTCTTATTTTATTGTGATTTCCCCAGTATCTTGCCCATACTACTAAATTTAAACTTCACCTTGCTGAAACTGTTATGCTTCTAAAAGATAGATGAGCTTTGCAAACTCTTGTTTATTTACATTATTTTTTGATGAATCTTTACTACAAAGTCATCCTATTCAAATGACTAACTATGACATTCAAGTTGTATACAACATTATTCCAATCTAACTTTTTTCTTACCATTTTTTAGCCATGCTCCATGTTTTTGACTTGTCCTTTGAGTACCTTGAACTTTTAGCTCTTTATCCATGATGTTCATGCTTCTGGAATGTATTTATAACTCTCTTTGCTTGGAAATTTGGAATATGTGAGTTAAATAGCTCTATGTGTTTAGAAAAGTTCCTGGTGCATAATACATGCTCATTAAATGCCAGCAAGTATTATTGTTGTTACTCATAGTTGTAGCCATGGCCATAATAGTAATAACAGTTCAATGTCCACTTTATTAATAATCACTTTTATTGAAGCTTACCTACCACCTTTCATCCCCTTTTTTCTTCCTTGTAATGAGAATTATTTGCTCTTTTCTTATTTTCTCTAGTTAGACAAAGTTGCCTCATTATTACTTCTAGTGCAAATGACTATATTAATATACCATTTGTAAATTTCATATATATCTAAGATATAATTTGAGTGATATATGTGCATGTGTTAATAAGATATATATCACCCAAGAAGAGATAGTTTAAGAATAAGATACACACACACACACACACACACACACACACACACACACACGATATAGGAAAACAGAAAAATATCTTTTATATGTATAGGTACATATACATATATCCAAGAAGAAATAACATATGTATATATCTTAGTCTTAAATTATTTCTTCTTGGATAAAGTATGTTTATAACATCTGTATAAAAGAAGAATGATATGGATAGAAAACTGTTGCTTCTTAGATTTGTCAGAGATATTATGTCATTTTAAATAAGACTATTAAATTTAAATCAGGGAACACTGGGATAGGTATGCTTATAGTCATTTGAATTCATATGTTACAAAGATAATTAATTTTCCAGCAGGGACTCCTTTTAGGCCAGAGTGCCTTAAGCACACCCATTTTTATGAAAACCTTTGTTTCGATTTCTAGCTTGCAAGAAAAGTCTTCTAATATTCAAATAAAACACAGGTATAAAGACTCTATGTTTGGAATTTCAAATTAAATGGAGGGTGGAAAATACTTACCTGTGGGCTTATTGTACTTTTTAGAGTTAGAACAGGGAGAAGGAGGGAAGCAAATTATTCTCTGCTCAGCACTGAAAAGACCTGCTTAGTCAGAATATGCAGATGCCAATTATTCAAGGACTAAGAGGAAAGACTCCAGAGAGCCTCCTACAGCCTCCTAAAAGGATGGCAGTTAAATTCGATAAATGGGTTCAATTCCTGGTGGATCTTAATGTCTTTCAGAAAGAAAGCCAAATGGCAGCAGAATGAAAAAGAAATAGAATTCAGCTTTATATAATTACAGATAGGCACTGCAGTTAGTGGAGAATATTTAATTTAGAATTAGTGATAAAAGCAGTGGGTGGGACAGAGTTGCTAAAACTAAGAAAAGTTTCATATGATCAAAAACACAAATGAATTTGAGTTTTAATCTAAATGAGATATCAGAAGACATAGAAATAAGGACCTCCCATGCAAGATTGTATGTACTACCTAATAATAATATTAATAATTAATACTTCAGCAGTAGATACTATCTCTCAGGCATCCTATTAACTGATTTAACTGTCATAATGTTACCAGAGACTAGGGGAGTTCTCAGGTCTTGAGATTTCAACCATCAGCTGGTGCCAGATTCTTGACTGCACTGAGAGAAATAATTCCAAGACAAGCCAGAGTAAAGCATAGCAGAAATTTTATTGAAAAGAGAAAGTATACTTTCAAGATATGAGAGCAGATAAGCTCAAGGGAGAGCTGTTCCCACTGGGGTTTGGGTTTCTATCTTTTATTGACACTTGTTAACAAAGGGGTGGGATATTCATTACTTGAGGCATGTATTTCTTGGAAGCAGGGTTACATGCTTTTTCTTCCTTATTTGGTCAAGGATTTCCTGTCATGGTACCAGGAGGGGGAGGGGATTTAGTATGTTAATGTGGTATAATGAAGGAATAATGTGAACTTTGGCCTACTTTATCAGCCATCTTGGGCCTGTCTGGTTTGATTTGGTTTCTTGTTGCTTTGTTTTGGACTGCTGCCAGGACAGGTTTCTAACTTCCTCATAGTTAACCATGAGTTCCTCTTTGCTGGCCTCCAGGCCTTCTGTTAGAACCTAACTAACTGCCTACTTTAATAATAACCTATAATTTAGGTACTACTAAGATGTGAGTGCTGGTATCATCTACCCAAAGAGCTAATTTAGTATGTTTGGACCCATATTCACCTTGGGGGCCAAAATCACTGTTGAATACCCAGAAGAGTGGAAATAGGTGGAAAGGATGATGTATGTAACAGTTTTACAAATGAATTTTCTCACTAACGTTGACTTCCTTCTGCCGCTACAGCTTTCTGGTTCTTTTTTAAAAAATTAATCTGTTGCATTCATTATCCAAGAAACATTTTTCAAAAAGGACACATTAGAATTTAGAAGAATTGAAAGTTGGAACATTGCTAACAAAACTGTTTCCCTGTATCACTATTACCAACCTCAGAGACCTTACCTATCACAAATAGCCACTAACAGTAAGTGAGTGCATATAATTTCAAATGTCTTACTATACTTCTTAAAAATATTCATCTGCTACATATATATTGATTTCGGTATAGGTACAAGTAAACGGAGAGGTATGTGTATATCCATTCTACTAGCTTTATAACACTTCCTTAACAAATTATCAGAAATGTAGTGGATTAAAACAGCACAATTATTATTTTACAGCTTTTTAGCTCAGAAATCTGGCACCAGTCTCACTGGGCTAAAATTAGTGTGTCCACAGAACTGCATTATTTCATAGAGGCTCTAGGGGAGAATCCATTTTCTTGCTCTCTCCGGCCTCTGGAGATTGCTCACAGTCCTTGGCTCATGATTCTCTTCCTCCTTCTTCAAAACCAGGAACATTATTTCTTTCTATCTAGTTGTTCTACATTAGTCCCATCAGCCTTGAACCTCAGAATGGAAAGATTGAGTCTACCTGGATAATCTCTCCTTCTCAAATTCCATAAGTTAATCTCATCTACCAAGTATATTTTGCCATGTAAGATAATGTATTCACAGCTTGTGATGATCAGGAGGTGGGTATCTCTTAGATGTTATTCTGTTACCACACACAAACATGCTACTACTTTAAATTAAGTGACAGGACTCATATGTGGAATTTGAGAAACTTAACAGAAGACCATAGGGAAGGGAAGGGGAAAAATAGTTTCAAACAGAGAGGGAGGCAAACCATAAGAGGCTCTTAAATACAGAGAACAAACTAAGGGTTGATGGGGGTGGGGTGGGATGGAGGGGAAAATGGGTGATTGGGCATTGAGGAGGGCACTAGTTGGGATGAGCACTGGGTGTTGTATGTAAGTGATGAATCATGGGAATCTACGCCTGAAACCAAGAGTACACTGTAAACACTGTATGTTTGCTAACTTAACAATAAATTATACTGGGGCGCCTGGCTGGCTCAGTCGGTTGAGTGTCCAACTTCGGCTCAGGTCATGATCTCGTCCTCCGTGAGTTCGAGCCCCGCGTTGGGCTCTGTGCTGACAGCTCGGAGCCTGGAGCCTGCTTCAGATTCTGTGTTTCCCTCTGTCTCGGCCCCTCCCCCCGCTCAAGCTCTGTCTTTGTCTCTCTCTCTCTGTCAAAAATGAATAAAAATTTTAAAAAAACCCAATAAATTATGCTTAGAAAAAAAACAATAAAGTACTTAGGAATAAGCTTAAAAAAATAAAGTTCATCTGAAAGAAAAAAGTAAATTAGGTGAGAGGAAATATCATTGCAAGTGTCATAGCTTCTGTTTTTTTGTTTGTTTTTCTGTGAAGAAGTTAACATCACCTGCTCAGTATGTAAGGAACTATTGAGGAAGCAGTCTGGAAGAGAATTGAGTATTGTCTGTATGTGTGTGTATATGTAAGAGATGGAGGTTATGGTGGGGGATTATATGCAGGCCTCAGTGAAAGGGATTGGGATGGGGATAAAGGCTATGTTTGGAAAGACATCTTGCCATTCTCCTGAAGAATAGGAGGATGAAAGCAAAAAAAACAAACAAATAAACAAACAAACCCAAAAAACTCATAAGGATTGAGAATGCAAGGAAACATTTATTTGGTGACTTAGGATTGTGATTTGAATGAGCTCAGTGTTCTCAAACATACCACTTTTTTTGTTCTCAAAAATCATTTCAGTGCCAGAAGTGCTTCTTGTTTGACCCATAATGAATACTGCTAAGGCATTTTGTAGATGGCACCAGAGCATAGATTATGTCTCTCTGCTGAAATCAAGTGCAAATTATTTTTCTCTCAGTGAGCTTTTTTTTTTGTAATGTTTACTTAGAAAAGATTAGTAAAATGTGTTTATTCAAAACAAAAAGACTTTGCTATCCTAGAAAACTAGGTATATTTTATATCACTTAATATTAACTTTTTAGATTAGAGAAACTTTATTATTATTATTATTATTATTTCTAAAACTAAAGGCATTTCTAGGATTTCACTCACTGATCTGTGATGGATCGATAAAAGAAATAATATTAAAGTATTTTGGACACATTGTGGCACAAATAAACGTGCCATGTCTTTCCCAATTATTTTGTTTACTGTGATACTGGCTCATTTCCATAAGTTATGTCTTATCCTAATATTTTGGAGTTAATATCCTTGAAAACATTAGTGATGAAACAATGCAACTAAATAGCTCAGTAGGTATAAACGGGTATAAGTACCATCTCTCCTAAACATGGATAATAGTTCATTACAAGACTAGTTTTTAAAAATTTGAATCCTAAAGAAGCGTCTGGATGGCTCAATTGGTTAACCATCTGATTCTTGATTTCAGCTCAGGTCATGATCCCAGGGTCATAGGATCAAACCCCTATTGGGCTCTGCACTGAGCATGGAGCCTGCTTAAGATTCTCTCTTTCCCCCTTCCTCTCTTCTCTCTCTCTAAAAGATAGATAGATAGATAGATAGGTAGATAGATAGATAGATAGATAGATAGACAGACTTAAAAAAATTGTGAGTCCTGAAGCGACATGACAAATTTTAATGTTGTTGAATTTTACCTATATGCTGAGTGTTTAATTTGACTTTATATATCACAAGTGATGAGCTATGTTGAATTCCCTACATTTTCCAATAATACCTATTTTTTAATCTTTAAAATTGTTTACTTATGCTTTATTTCAAGTGCTCCGTTATTATATTTTATGGCATCTTATTTTTGGAAATCAAACATGTGTGTCTAATCTGACAGGGCATCTTAAAATGCAATGTTTAGAACCTAATAAATCGAAATAATTGATTTCTAAGTTGAAAATGAGTCAGGTCTAAGCCCAACTTAATTAAGCTACTTCAGAGAAAGCCCATAGTAACAAGGGAGAATAGCCAATTATAATACATCATTTAGTATCATGCCTATCACTCTTTCTGATCCAAGTAATATTTATTTGCACTGAGTGATTTCAGTTACATGATACAGTTAGAGTTGAATTCTTTTGCTAGTCTAACTTGGCAATGCATGTTCTAGAAAGATATATGGTGTAGTGAAAGAAGATGATTTAGTAAGACAAGACATTTTTCCTCTCTGGACTTTTTGCTACATAAAAGCCTTGTCAGTTTGACATTTGCTACTTTTGCTTTATGATCTTGTTCTATTTTCTCTTCTTCCCATGCCATCTTTATCAAACTACTAAAACACATTTTGCTAAATACTCCAGATGGGGCAATGGCATACTTGGCTTCTGGATAGAAACTAGGAAAATTGCCAAGCTTCTATTCTTTTTATAGTCCCACATTTTGACCATATTGCATAATTCTACTTTTACACGTAACTATATTATTATTACTAATTATTTATGGATTTTTTTCCTGAAATTCCCAATCCCACAATTGAGCTATGTCAAATGCATGGTAGAACAGTAGATACTAAAAATTCATCTGCTGAATGATGAATATTTGTTTTTACTTTCAGTGTATCAGAAGAGGATACTTTTATTTTGACACAGAAAATATACTATGCATGTATGGGATGTGCATAGATGAAAACAAACTCAAAGTGAGTCTTTTGCTTTTAGCATGCTATGAATTAATCATACATGTAGATAGAATCTCAATAAATAAAGAATGAAAGAATGCACATATATGTTCTTTAATAGGCCTTACTGCTTTAGAATGAAAGGGACGCTGACTGTAGAGTAACTCCCAACAATTCAGTTTTGATTAGTTATAAACATGCTAGAGACTTCAACTTTGATTAATGGCAGACATGATGCTTTGCAGAAGCTCTCTCATTCAGAACACCTAGAACACATGAAAGAGGTATCAGTGTTGTAAAACATCACCCAGCCAAGGACTAAAATTGGACATATAAGGTGAGCCAGGACAGAAAGCTTAACAGATAAGAGGATGAATAATACTTTTGACAGCTTTGCAGGAATGGAAGTATAAAAATTCAAGTGTAGGGCTTGAGGGGGTGGGAAAAGGGAAGGGTAGCCGAGTAAAGCATCTGCATTTTAATTTGGGACCATGAAATACTGCAGCTAAAATAAAAATGAAGTGGAAGTAGGGGCACCTGAGTGTCTCAGTCGGTTGAATGTCCGGCTTCGGCTCAGGTCATGATCTCACAGTTTGTGAGTTCAAACTCCGCGTCGGGCTCTGTGCTGACAACTCGGATCCTGGAGCCTGCTTCGGATTCTGTGTCTCCTTCTGTCTCTGCCCCTCCCTGCTTGTGCGCTCTCCCTCTCTCTCTCTCTCAAAAATAAATAAAATGTAAAAACAAACAAAAAAAGAACTGGAGGTAGACTGTCACTTGTCTACTTAGAAGGAAAATAAAGAGACATAACAAATAATTGCACTGTAGTGTCTTGGATTAGACCCTGAAACTGAAAAAGGCATTAGTGGAAAAGCTGGAGAAATTGAAATAAAATCTGTAATTTAGTTAACGATATTGTACCAGTGTTAAATTCTTAATTGTATAATTGTACCATGGCTGTAAAAGATGCCATTATTTTGTTAACTGGGCGGTATGGAATTCTCTATACTAACAGTACAATCATTTAACAAATTATAGTTTGTGTAACTTACCCAGAACTGACACAAGGAGAAAGAGAAAAATTGAAGAGTCTTATTGTTATTAAATGAATCTAAACACATAACTATCTATAATTATTAACTATCTTTAATTAACATCCATCATAAACTAAATTCCAAAGTATGAAAAAAACATTATAAAACAAGGAAAATTTATGGTCTCAGTCACAGATATATAATCAAAGATTATAAATAAAATATAAGAAAAATGAGTACAGCATCTTAAAGGGACAAAACCTCCTCATTTCAGTGATAAAAATTTTAATACAGAAAGCTTACAAGAAATTTCTAAATCTGCCGAGTAACAATGATATTACTAGTGGAAGATATCATATATAAAAAGATATCATATATATATATTACAAACTTTTCTTTTGAAGTAGATAGTAAGGAAAATGTGGCCACTTTTAACACTTCTCATTCACAGATCTTAATCATTATAATACCAAAGGGCAAATTTAATTTTTGTAATACATTTGAAAAACATATTTTTGAAACAATCTCTCCCATGCATTTTGCACAATCTTGCAAAACCTTAAAACTGACCCAACTATACGTGATAGATGTTCTCCTGTCCTTCAGACTGATAGGATTTTGCAGCAACTATAAACAATAGAATACAGTGAAAGTGATATTTTATGAATCCTAACACTAGGTCAGGAAAAAAGCTGTGATTTTTTTCCTTGTTGTTTTGGATGCTCACTCTTGGAAGCCAGCCATGAGTAAGTTCAAGTAGCCCCTGGAAAAGACTACGTGAGGAGGAAGCAAGACTTCTAAACTGCCGCTTCTCCTGTTTGCAGCTGAGTCCAGCACCAAGTTGCTAGGTTTCAATGAGGCACTTTGAAAATGGATCCTTCAGTTGCCACATACTGAGAACTTCCTCAGCGTGGTATATATGCATTGACAAAAGAAACACCATGAGGCCCTGATACAATTTGAGATATGGCCAAAACATAATATTGTTTTAATTTATTATTTCTTGTGTAGCTTTTTATGCAGGAATGGATAACTTCTATGACAAATATTAAAATTCATAAATATTGAAGACATTTTAATATTGCCTATTTTAAACTTTGAGATAATAATTGACTTCAACACAAATTCTATTTGTAAAAAAGGACTCAAATTTTAATCAGGCAGTTTTAGATTACTTATAACAATTATTTTCTTTGTGTTTAACCACATTATAGTAATCTATAGTATCTATTTACTTATAAAATAGAAGTCCCAGAGGACACAGATATTCACATTCACATTTGTGACCCTAGATAAATTGTCTAGATGAATTGAAGAATATAAAATAAAAGTGGGAGAACTCATGATATATTGCTGACCATAAAACCCTTGGATATGTGGAAACAGAGTTTTGTTACCACTCATAGCCTGGGGGATATCAAATTGAAATCCCATAATAAATCTCTGCAAAGTATGTTTTCATTGCTAACCCTACAACTTAATAATTCCCAACATTCTGACTGTGATAGATCACCCCTATGATTGCCAGCTTTGAATCCTAGCCCTTAGGGGATATTAAATTATTATTCAGTGATGCTTTGGAAAGATGCTTTCTCTCGATACAGTTATCATGATATTATTTAATGTTATTTTTTGTATGAATTAAACGAGGTTTGTATGAGGGAAAATGTGGGTCAGTAAAATAAGCAATTTTGATATCAAATAAGCCTAAATTTAAATCCCTGATTTTCAAGGTATGTTACTTTAATACTATTATTACTATATTTGGAACCAGGACAAAGTTTGAGTTAATATTTTTTCTTACTTCCTGGCAAAATAGTGTTACTCCATGCAAAATCCAATTTTATTACCCTACTGATGCATTTCCTTTTCTTTTCTCCCCATACTCCACTTTCATCCCACCCCATTGCCCGTAGGAAATAGTTCTAGGCTGCTGGATATGGACTTTTGAGATTGTATGTAGCTTTTTCAAACATATATTCTATGAAAATGTATTTATTGTTAATTTACACAAATTTATATAGATTTACACAGTTGTCTCTAAATGTTTCCGCTAACCACTATTTTTAGGTCCTATGCAGCCCACTGCGTACACCTAAGTTTATTGTTTTTAACTCTTTTTTATGGTATAGATCTGCCTTATTATATTTATCCATTCAAAACCTAGATTTTCTCCAATAATCTGATACAATATGATTCAATTATTGCTATAATGAACATCTTCACACGTATTGCATGGTCCTTAATGAGAATTCCCATAGGAGTATTTCTCTAAAATATCAACTCAGGAGTTTATTATTGGATCACCTGACATGTGGAAATTCAGTTTGATTGAACACTGTCAGATTGGGTTCAAGAATGGATATATAAATGATCTTTCCCACTATTGTAATTGAGGAATCCTATTTCTCACATTTCCACCAACTTTTGCCATTATGGTACTGAAAGATAAAATATAATCCAAAGGCATTTTTCCTCCCAATTGCCTAAACTATACCCTTAGAAGACAAATACACTGAGTTAATCATTACCATCAGAAACAATTTTAACAATTAATTTACCATTATAGATCTATTTCTAACCTCCCAACCTGAAATAGAGTACATTGTTAGGTTACCCAAGTCTAGATTAATCACCTATTTTGTATTTGTTAGCAGTCTTTCATTGGCAAGCATAAGAATACAAGATTTACACTGGCTTTAAGACTATGCAAAAATTGGGGCTTCTGGGTGGCTCGGTCGTTTAAGCACCAAACTTCAGCTCAGGTCATGATCTTACAGTTCATGGGTTCAGGCACCATGCTGGGCTCTGTGCTGACAGCTCAGAGTCTGGAGACTCCTGCTTTGGTTTCTGTTTCCCTCATTCTCGGCCCCTCCCCCGCTTGAGTGCGCATGCAAGTGTGCTCTCCCAAAAATAAGCGTTAAAAAAAATTTAAAACAAAAAAAAGAGTATGCAAAAATTGTTCTAGAGTTAGGATGAACTTCAGAAAGATTGATCTAATGATTCATTCCTACTGTCATCCAAGACCTATTTTATTTGTGTCTTATTTGTCTATCTTTTTTTTTTAATATATGAAATTTGTTGTTAAATTGGTTTCCTTACAACACCCAGCGCTCATCCCAAAAGATGCCCTCCTCAATACCCATCACCCACCCTCCCTTCCCTCCCACCCCCCATCAACCCTCAGTTTGTTCTCAGTTTTTAAGAGTCTCTTATGCTTTGGCTCTCTCCCACTCTAACCTCTCTTTTCTTTTTTTTTTTTTTTCTTTCCCCTCCCCTTGGGTTTCTGTCAAGTTTCTCAGGATCCACATAAGAGTGAAAACATACGGTATCTGTCTTTTTCTGTATGGCTTATTTCACTTAGCACCACACTCTCCAGTTCCATCCACGTTGCTACAAAGGGCAATATTTCATTCTTTCTCATTGCCACGTAGTACTCCATTGTATATATAAACCACAATTTCTTTATCCATTCATCAGTTGATGGACATTTAGGCTCTTTCCATAATTTGGCTATTTTTAATAATTTGGCTATTTGGTCTATTTTTAATTTTTTGAGGAACCTCCACACTGTTTTCCAGAGTGGCTGCACCAGTTTGCATTCCCACCAACAGTGCAAGACGGTTCCCGTTTCTCCACATCTTCGCCAGCATCTATAGTCTCCTGATTTGTTCATTTTGGCCACTCTGACTGGCGTGAGGTGATATCTGAGTGTGGTTTTGATTTGTATTTCCCTGATGAGGAGTGACGTTGAGCATCTTTTCATGTGCCTGTTGGCCATCCGGATGTCTTCTTTAGAGAAGTGTCTATTCATGTTTTCTGCCCATTTCTTCACTGGATTATTTGTTTTTTGGGTGTGGAGTTTGGTGAGCTCTTTATAGATTTGGGTTACTAGCCCTTTGCCCAATATGTCATTTGCAAATATCTTTTCCCATTCCATCGGTTGCCTTTTAGTTTTATTGATTGTTTCCTTTGCAGTGCAGAAGCTTTTTATCTTCATGAGGTCCCAATAATTCATTTTTGGTTTTAATTCCCTTGCCTTTGGGGATGTGTCGAGTAAGAGATTGCTACAGCTGAGGTCAGAGAGGTCTTTTCCTGCTTTCTCCTCTAGGGTTTTGATGGTTTCCTGTCTCACATTCAGGTCCTTAATCCATTTTGAGTTTATTTTTGTGAATGGTGTGAGAAAGTGGTCTAGTTTCAACCTCTTGCATGTTGCTGTCCAGTTCTCCCAGCACCATTTGTTAAAGAGACTGTCTTTTTACCATTGGATATTCTTCCTGCTTTGTCAAAGATTAGTTGGCCATACTTTTCTGGGTCTAGTTCTGGGGTTTCTATTCTATTCCATTGGTTTATGTGTCTGTTTTTGTGCCAATACCATGCTATCTTGATGATGACAGCTTTGTAGTAGAGGCTAAAGTCTGGGATTGTGATGCCTCCTGCTTTGGTCTTCTTCTTCAAAATTACTTTGGCTATTCGGGGCCTTTTATGGTTCCATATGAATTTTAGGATTGCTTGTTCTAGCTTCGAGAAGAATGCTGGTGCAATTTTGATTGGGATTGCATTGAATGTGTAGATAGCTTTGGGTAGCATTGACATTTTAACAATATTCATTCTTCCAACCCATGAGCACGGAATGTTTTTCCATTTCTTTATATCTTCTTCAATTTCCTTCAAAGCTTTCTATAGTTTTCAGCATACAGATCTTGTACATCTTTGGTTAGATTTATCCCTAGGTATTTTATGCTTCTTGGTGCAATTGTGAATGGGATCAGTTTCTTTATTTGTCTTTCTGTTACTTCATTGTTAGTGTATAAGAATGCAACTGATTTCTGTACATTGATTTTGTATTCTGCAACTTTGCTAAATTCATGTATCAGTTCTAGCAGACTTCTGGTGGAGTCTATCAGATTTTCCATGTATAATATCATGTCATCTGCAAAAAGTGAAAGCTTGACTTCATCATTGCCAATTTTGATGCCTTTGATTTCCTTTTGTTGTCTGATTGCTGATGCTAGCACTTCCAACACTATGTTAAACAACAGCGGTGAGAGTGGACATCCCTGTCGTGCTCCTGATCTCAGGGGGAAAGCACTGAGTTTTTCCCCATTGAGGATGATATTAGCTGTGGGCTTTTCATAAATGGGTTTTATGATGTTTAAGTATGTTCCTTCTATCCCGACTTTCTCGATGGTTTTTATTAAGAAAGTTTGCTGAATTTTATCAAATGCTTTTTCTGCATCGATTGACAGGATCCTATGGTTCTTATCTTTCTTGTATTAATGTGATGTATCACGTTGATTGATTTGCAAATGTTGAACCAGCTCTGCATCCCAGGAATGAATCCCACTTGATCATGGTGAATAATTCTTTTTATAAGCTGCTGAATTCGATTTGCTAGTATCTTATTGAGAATTTTTGCATCCATATTCATCAGGGATATTGGCCTGTAGTTCTCTTTTTTTGCTGGGTCTCTGTCTGGTTTAGGAATCAAAGTAATACTGGCTTCATAGAATGAGTCTGGAAGTTTTCCTTCCCTTTCTATTTTTGGAATAGCTTGAGAAGTATAGGTATTATCTCTGCTTTAAATGTCTGGTAGAATTCCCCCGGGAAGCCATCTGGTCCTGGACTCTTATTTGTTGGGAGGTTTTTGATAACTGATTCAATTTCTTTGCTGGTATGGGTCTGTTCAAGCTTTCTATTTCCTCCTGTTTGAGTTTTGGAAGCGTGTGGGTGTTTAGGAATTTGTCCATTTCTTCCAGGTTGTCCAGTTTGTTGGCATATAATTTTTCATAGTATTCCCTGATAATTGCTTGTATCTCTGAGGGATTGGTTGTAATAATTCCATTTTCATTCATGATTTTATCTATTTGGGTCATCTCCCTTTTCTTTTTGAGAAGCATGGCTAGAGGTTTATCAATTTTGTTTATTTTTTCAAAAAACCAACTCTTGGTTTCATTGATCTGCTCTACAGTTTTTTTAGATTCTATATTGTTTATTTCTGCTCTGATCTTTATTATTTCTCTTCTTCTGCTGGGTTTAGGCTGCCTTTGCTGTTCTGCTTCTATTTCCTTTAGGTGTGCTGTTAGATTTTGTATTTGGGATTTTTCTTGTTTCTTGGGATAGGCCTGGATTGCAGGCCGATCTTGGGATAGGCCTGGACTGCCTTCGCTGCATCCCAAAGTGTTTGGATTGTTGTATTTTCATTTTCTTTTTTTCAATATACTTTTTAATTTCTTCTCTAATTGCCTGGTTGACCTATTCATTCTTTAGAAGGGTATTCTTTAACCTCCATGCTTTTGGAGGTTTTCCAGACTTCTTCCTGTGGTTGATTTCAAGCTTCATAGCATTGTGGTCTGAAAGTAGGCATGGTATGATCTTAATTCTTGTATACTTATGAAGGGCTGTTTTGTGACCCAGTATGTGATCTATCTTGGAGAATGTTCCATGTGCATTCGAGAAGTAAGTATATTCTGTTGCTTTGGGATGCAGAGTTCTAAATATATCTGTCAAGTCTATCTGATCCAATGTATCATTTAGGGCCCTTGTTTCTTTATTGACCATGTGTCTAGATGATCTATCCATTGTTGTGAGCGGGGTATTAAACTCCCCTGCAATTACCACATTCTTGTCAATAAGGTTGCTTATGTTTGTAATTGTTTTATATATTTGGGGGCTCCCATATTTGGCACATAGACATTTATAATTGTTAGCTCTTCCTGATGGATAGACCCTGTAATTATTATATAATGCCCTTCTTCATCTCTTGTTACAGCCTTTAATTTAAAGTCTAGTTTGTCTGATATAAGTATGGCTACTCCAGCTTTCTTTTGACTTCCAGTAGCATGATAGATAGTTCTCCATCTCCTCACTTTCAATCTGAAAGTGTCCTCAGGTCTAAAATGAGTCTCTTGTAGACAACAAATAGATGGGTCTTTTTTTTTTATCCATTCTGATACCCTATGTCTTTTGGTTGGAGCATTTAGTCCGTTTACATTCAGTGTTATTATAGAAAGATACGGGTTTAGAATCATTGTGATGTCTGTAGGTTTCATGCTTGTAGGGATGTCTCTGGTACTTTGTCTTACAGGATCCCCCTTAGGAACTCTTGTAGGGCTGGTTTAGTGGTGATGAATTCCTTCAGTTTTTGTTTGTTTGGGAAGACCTTTATCTCTCCTTCTATTCTAAATGACAGATTGGCTGGATAGAGGATTCTCGGCTGCATATTTTTTTCTGTTCATCACATTGAAGATTTCCTGCCATTCCTTTCTGGCCTGTCAAGTTTCAGTAGAGAGATCCGTCACTAGTCTTATTGGTCTCCCTTTATATGTTAGAGCATGTTTATCCCTAGCTGCTTTCAGAATTTTCTCTTTATCCTTGTATTTTGCCAGTTTCACTATGATATGTCATGCAGAAGATCGATTCAAGTTACGTCTGAAGGGAGTTCTCTGTGCCTGTTGGCTTTCAATGCCTTTTTCCTTACCTGGATCAGGGAAGTTCTCAGCTATGAAATCTTCAAGTACACCTTCAGCACCTTTCCCTCTCTCTTCCTCCTCTGGAATACCAATTATGTGTAGATTATTTCTCTTTAGTGCATCACTTAGTTCTCTAATTCTCCCCTCATACTCCTGGATTTATTTATCTCTCTTTTTCTCAGCTTCTTCTTTTTCCATAATTTTATCTTCTAGTTCACCTATTCTCTCTTCTGCCTCTTCATTCCGAGGCGGTCATCTCCATTTTATTTTGCACCTCATTTATAGCAATTTTTAGCTCTTCCTGGCTGTTCCTTAGTCCTTTGATCTCTGTAATAATAGATTCTCTGATGTCCTTTATACTGTTTTCAAGCCCAACGATTAATTTTGTGAGTATTATTTTAAATTCACTGTCTGTTATATTGTTTAAATCGTTTTTTGATCAATTTGTTAGCTGTCGTTATTTCATGGAGGCTTTTTTGAGGGGAATTCTTCTGTTTCGTCATTTTGGATCGTCCCTGGAGTGGTGAGGAACTGCAGGGCACTTCCCCTGTGCTGTCTTGAATAACTTGCCTTGGTGGGCGGGGCCACAGTCAGACCTGATGTCTACCCCAGCCCACCACTGGGGCCACAGTCAGACTGGTGTGTACCTTCTCTTCCCCTCTCCTAGGGGTAGGATTCACTGTGGGGTGGTGTGGCCCATCTTTGCTACTTGCACACTGCCAGGCTTGTGGTGCTGGGTATCTGGAGTATTAGCTGGGGTGGATTGGCAAGGTGCACGGGGGCGGGAGGGGTAGCCTCAGCTCGCTTTTCCTTCGGAGATCCGCTTCGGGAGGGGCCCTGTAGCACCAGGAGGGAGTCAGACCCGCTGGAGGGATGGATCCGCAGAAGAACAGTGTTGGGTGTTTGCGTGGTGCAAGCAAGTTCCCTGACAGGAATTTTGGCTGGGGGATGGGCGAGAGAGATGGCGCTGGCGAGTGCCTTTGTTCCCCGCCAAGCTGTGCTCTGTTGTCGGGGCTCAACAACTCTCCCTCCCGTTGTCCTCCAGCCTTCCTGCTCTCTGAGGAGAGCTGTTAGCTTATAACCTTCCAGATGTTAAGTCCCGCTTGCTCTCCGAACACACTCCATCTGGCCCCTCTGCTTTTGCAAGCCAGACTTGGGGGCTCTGCTTTGCTGGCGGGCCGCCCTTCTGCCCCAGCCCCCTCCCGCCAGTCTGTGTAGCCCGCACCGCCTTTCTGCCCTTCCTGTGGACCTCTCGTCTATGCTTGGCTCTGGAGAATCCGTTTTGCTATTCTTCTGGCGATTTTCTGGGTTATTTAGGCAGGTGTGGGTGCAATCTAAGTGAACCGCAGGACGCGGTGAGCCCAGCATCCTCCTACGCCGCCATCTTGCCACTATTTGTCTATGGTTTTAAAGAATTTTACAAATTTAATGTGAAATAAAAAAATACAAATAGGAAGAAGTCCATGTTCTTTAATTATGTACAAAATGGTATGAGAAGAACCAAAAGTAAATTAAACATTATCACATTTGTTTTCACCATTCTCTATTTCTTCATATTAACTTCACTATTCAAATGACAGAAAGTAGGTAGCAATTTAGGGATTGGGAAAGAGATAAAAAAAAACCAACAACTTTTTCTACCATGTTTTTTCTATACTGTATAGCTGTGCTCATAGAGACAACTTCTTTTACTTTTACACTGTGTGGAAATCCAATTGTATATAAAATTGAACCTGCTCAGAAACGGAGGGAGACTAGAAATGATGGGTCCATAACCTAGAGCACTATTGTACAGTTTAAACAATGGTGCAGCTACCAGCTTGTAATTTTTAGGGACTGCAAACAAGGCTTTCTCTTGAGGTTGAACCAAAACAGCTCCATCACGTTCCTTAGGTTTTCTAATATGTGGAAGAATATATGAATACTAAGGAGGTTCAAAATTTTGCCTCCACCCGTTACCAATGCAGTCATCAATGACCCCACTTGCAGGACTACATTTTGATAACCCGGTATCCTTGTCATTAAGCATTTGAGTTCTTCAACTTCATCTTCTCCTGGGTTAAGTTCACCACCAGGTAATGTGAAGAAAGTTGTTGCCAGCGGTAGCAGGAACACGTGCAGTAGCAGGTGTTCGTGTACAATCAGGGCCCCTTCTATAGTCCTTCTCATTCGATTTTATCAGATTCCTCCCTCATGTGCTGAAATGTGGCTGCGACGGAGCTGGCCTTCTCATACAGGGACTCCTTTGTACCAAAAATACAATTGATAAGAGGGTACATGTTGATGGTGAACTCCAGGGTGAGGGGCTTGGTCTGTTAGACGGACTTGTTGCCAAACTTGTTGATCCCACCCCCCTATGCCAGCCAATTTGTGAACATTTGGGTGGCACCATGGACATGCTGGTGAACTCCAGCACTGGCAGGGAGAGGATATGGGGCAGGCAGGAAGGTTTTCCTGTGCCAGCAGCAGTTATTTGCATCCCCCTCAGCAGATGCTACCGACCATTAGCATGAGAACACAAGAGGAGACTTAATTTGTCTGCCTTAAGGGAGTATAATTTTTCTTGTTGTTGATTTTTCTCAAACTCATAAAATAGCTTCCAGGAAAACCCATGATCTAAAAACCCTGCTTTACATCACACAGAAAGAGAAAGTATCTCCCAGAAACACTTGAAGCGTGGGAAGTTATGTTTCAGTATGCCCAAATACGTTTTATATATCTCCTTTGTTTGAAATGTGCTTCTTACATCAATCACCCTAAAGTAAGCCAGCTAGGGACTAATCCTGAAGTTGGTAGTGATGTCTACTTTTCTAAAGTATATGAGCTTTGGAAGAGTGGTAAATACAGAATTTACAATCAGGATAAAACAATAGAAAAGAAGGGTAAATGGATGTGGAGAGTGGAAAGAGCAAACATTTTCATAAACTAGAACAACTGTGTACCTTGATACAAAACAATTTAGTCATTTATGAGCAATTATAATTTTCATAAAACTTTGACTAATCTTTAAAAAATTTAGTTTTGCTAAGGGCTCCTGAGTGGCTCAGTCTGTTAAGCATCCACTTCGGCTCAGGTCGTGATCTCATGGCTTATGAGTTTGAGCCCCATGTCTGGCTCTGTGCTGACAGCTCAGAGCCTGGAGCATGCTTTGGATTCTGTGTCTCCCTATCTCTCTTACCTCCTCCTCTCACGCTCTCTTTCTCTCTCTTGCTTTAAAAATGAATAAAAATTAAAAAAAAGACTTTGTTAATATTTTCACTACCATTATTAGTTATTAAAAATGAAATGTATGCTGTATCAGGTTAAATAATTTTGAGATTCACAGAGGTTATAGTTTTGTGCCTTAATTGTCTTACTGCCATATGTGTGCTTGTGTAAACGTGTTTCATAATATAAACAAATTTTGTGAGAACAGTTTATTAACACAGACTTTCATAATTTCACAAAGTAAACATCCTTCTGTAGCATTATTTTGTTTTCATGAAATGATATTTTGTGAACTTTTCTCCATTGTCAATGCATAGGGATTTAAGTCATTAATTTAAAAAAATGTATAATTGTCTTTTTTTTGCCTCAAGGGCTGGAATTATACATTTTAGGAGCATGTGCTAAAAGAAAATAGATTTTTGTTTTTTGGTTTTTTTTAAGTTGACAGTAGGGGAAGGGGCAAAGAGTAATGATCACCCTTTATAGATTCCAAGAAATTAGTAAATCCCCAAACCCAGGAAGTGCCTATCAATTACCGCAATTGCAGATGATTAACAAAAGCCCACGTGGAACTTGCTTCATGCTTCACATCTGTTCAGCTATTTATCTCTAACAGCAGAGAATAATGGTTTCCTTTTCTCTTTTCCTTTAAATATTACACAAGTGCTTTTCATTGTGGAATCTAAATGAGAACTCTGTTCCTGGAGATATAATTAAAAGTTGACAAGGTTGGAGAAAAAGATAAGTATCACTAGAGAGTAAACAGTTCAATATGTTCCATATATTAGTAGTGTAGTTTATCCACCCATTCCTGTACTGATGGACATTCAGATTACCTATTGTTCTTTGTTAAATTAACAGGATACTCAAAATAAGCATTAATTTATATACCATTAATTTAATTGGGCCAAATGATGTTACTTTTCTACTCCAGTATGTATTTCACAAAACACAGAGATTTAAATAGACATGCTATTAAGTGAAACTTACTGTGTAGTAGAATTAGTTATTAATTTTTGAATTACCTTGTGCAGACTGAAATAAATTAGCACATATGAAAACTCTGCACTGCAATGCTATATTTATTTGACAAGAAGTTGTATTTTTTCCAAAGAAACACTTAAAAATTTTAAAAATATGTATAGAAATATTCAAGAGAGTGCATATTCCTTTCTTTATTTTGTAATATCAGAATAATTTAATATTCTGTTATAATAAACTGAATCTGGCTAATCACTTGTAGCCTTCATTTTTTGCAACAGCTCAGGAGTCTGTCTATTCCTTTGATCAATGTAAATTGTCACATTTCTTGTTATCATGGGTCTACCTCTAGGAGACTATTGTGTTTACATAGTCTCATCAAATTTCCTACGTTAAATTTTCCAGAAACTCATACAAAAGATTCTGTATTGTACAAAGTAAACGGCATTCTGATTGCAAAAAATAAAGACTTTAATGCCAAAATATGGAGACACTTTTTTCCTGCTGGGTTTCAGAGGACTGACCACCCTAGGGAGCATGCAGGTTGCTATTATTTATAGAGAGAGGAAGTAACAGTAGTACAATGCTGACTAGGAAATAGAAACAAAACACATAATCTTTCTAAATAAATAATGATTCTAAACTAGTGAAAAGTTCCACAAATCAAATGAACCTTGGAAAGTTGTTTGTTGTTGTTTGTTGGTTTATGCTATTCTTATTTTTAGATATGAGTGTTTTGACACATGTCTCAAACTTTAAAATGATACCATCTGGCAAAAGAAATGAAAGTGCGTCCCCTGGTGTATTTGCACTTTTATTAAGTAAAATAGTGTAAAAGTGTTCATTCTCTTATTTGAAAACAACAATAACTCTGGTAACAATAAAATAGTTTTGAAAATTTTACACATTCTTCAATTGTAAACATTTTATGTTCATAGTTTACTCAAATCACCAGAGGGTAATATTCTAGGAGTATTGTATTGTTGAAGAGTGTGGGATATAGTCTTGAGACCTGACTTTGCATTCTGGTTCTCCGATTCACAAGTTATGAATTTATCATTAAACTTTTATAATCTTTATTTTGTCACTTCTGAAATGTGAATAATAATACCGATGCAAAGTGCTGTGGAAATGAAATGAGATATTATTAGCGAAAAAAATGCATATGGACTATAATGGACCAAGTCATTTATCATGCCCTAAAAATGTTTCATAAAATTCGTACTACTTTATTTACGATATTCTAAATTCAAAACAACATATCTATCTATTTATCTATCTATCTATCTATCTAAGTTATCCTACACCCAACATGAGACTTGAACTCATGACCCCAAGATCAAGAGTCTCATGCTCTTCCAATGAGCCAGCCAGGTGCCCCTCAAAACAACTTTTAGAACAATATGCTAAAGGGGCATCTGGATATCTCGATGACTCAGTCAGTTAAGTGTCTGACTCTTAATTTTGGCTCAGGTCATGATCTTGCATTTCATGAGATTGATCATGGAGCCTGCTTGAGGTTCTCTCTCTCTCTCTCTCTCTCTCTCTCTCTGTCTCTGTCCCTCCCCCTCCTTTCTCTCTCTCAAAATAAATAAATAAATTAAAAAAAATAGAACGAGATGCTAAAAGTGATGGTATAAAATACACACAAGCATGCACACACACATGCTTGCACACACACACACACACACACACACACACACACTGGAATATTACTCAGCCATAAAAAAGAACAAAATGTTATTTGCATCATCACAGATGGATCTAGAGGATATAATGCTGAGTGAAATAAATCAGAGAAATAAAAATACCATATGACCTTACTCATATACATAATTTAAGAAACAACAAGCAAACAAAGAAAAAATGAGATTAAAAAAAAAAGACTGAGGGGCGCCTGGGTGGCGCAGTCGGTTAAGCGTCCGACTTCAGCCAGGTCACGATCTCGCGGTCCGTGAGTTCGAGCCCCGCGTCAGGCTCTGGGCTGATGGCTCGGAGCCTGGAGCCTGTTTCTGATTCTGTGTCTCCCTCTCTCTCTGCCCCTCCCCCGTTCATGCTCTGTCTCTCTCTGTCCCAAAAATAAAAAAAAAATGTTGAAAAAAAAAATTAAAAAAAAAAAAAAAGACTGAAATATAGAGAATAAATTGGTGGTTGTGTTGCCAGAAGGTGTGTAGGAGGGATGGATGAAAAAGGTGAAGGGGATTAAGACCACATTTGTGATGAGCACTGAGTAATGTATAGAATTGTTGAATCATTGTATTATATATCTGAAATTAATATAACACTATATATTAATTATCCTTGAATAAAAAATATTTATTCAGATTGACTAGGAAAAAAGGTAAATGACTCTAATTACTAAAATCAGAAAAGACAGGAACATTTTACTGAATTTAAAGGCATAGAAAGGATTGTAGGAAAATACTATGAGCAACTATATGCCAACAAATTGGAGAAGCTAGAGTAAATGGTTCAATTCTGATAAATACACAAACTCCAAAACTGTCTCAAAAAGATAAAGATAATCATAATAGATCTCTAACAAGTAGGCAGATTGAATCAATAATTAAAAATTCAAAGAAATACCTCCCAACAAAGAAAAGCAGACAACTGCTGGTGAATTAATCACTGGTAGATTCATACCAATTCTTCATAAACTCTTCTAAAATGAAGAGAGATTAATACTTCCTAACTTATTCTATGAGGTTAGCATTACCCTAAAAACAAAGCCAGACAAAGGTACTACAAGAAAAGAAAATTACAGCAATATCCCTTGTCTATGATATTGATGCAAAAAGTTTCAACAAAGTACTACTAATGTGATTTCAGCAGTATATTAAATGGACTATAAAGATGACCAAGTGGGCTTTACACAAAGAAAGCAAGGATGGTTCAACATATAAAAATCTGTCTATGTATTATACTACATTAATGTAATAAAGGAAAAATGCCTGCATGATAACTTTAAATGATGCATAAAAGTATAATTTGCCACATCCATCATGATAAAAACACTCAAAAATGTTTAGAAGAAATCTTTCTCTACATGGTAGAGGTCCACAACTAACCTCATACATAATGGTAAATGACTAAAAGCTTTTACTCTAAGATAAGGAACAAGACAAGGATATCTGCTTTCACCACTGTTATCTGACATAATTATCTGATGTTCTTGCCAGAGTAATTAGGCAAGAAATGTAAAGAAAAGGCATACAGATTAAAAAGAAGAAGTAAAATTATTTCTGTTCATAGATGACATGATCTTGTATGTAGAAAACTTGAATCCACAAAATATTTCTACATCGAATTTTAAAATTCAGGAAATCTGATAGATGAAAAATGAACTTGCAAAAATGATCTGTATTTCTTATATTAGCAACAAACAATCTGAAAAGGAAATTAAGTAAACAATTTCATTTTCAATAATATCAAAAAGAATAAACTATTAGGAATAAATGTAACCAATGAGGTACAAGACCTGTACATTGAAATCTATGAAACATTGATGAAAGAAATTAATGGAATAAATTTAATATTAATTAAATATATGCAAGACTTAATATTGTTAAGATGACACCACGAAAATACAGAATCAATGCAATTCCTGTCAAAATGTCAGAGATGTTTTGCATTAAGATGGAAAAACCCTTATAAATTTAATATGGAATTTTAAGGCACCTTGAGTAGTCAAGCCAATCTTGAAAGAGAATAACAAAGTTAAGCTCATACTTCACAATTTCCAACTTACAAAGGTATAATAATCAAAATCATGTGGTAAGGATATCCATATGCACCGCTGTAGTAAAATTGACACCACAGAAATATATATATTGCAACTGACATTAGTCAAGGATGCTACAATCTTTCAGTGGGGAGAGTATAGTTTCTTCAACCACTGGTGCTGGGGAAACTGAATATTACATGCAAATAATTAAGATAGACCCTCATCTTATACCGTGTATAAAAACAAATAAAAATGGATCAAAAGACATAAATTTAAAGCTAAAACTATAATCTCGTAGAAGAAAATATAAGGATGAATCTTCATTACCTTGGACTTAACAATGATTTTTTAAATATGGCCCTAAAAGCATAGGCCAAGGACACTATCAATAGAGTAAAATGACAACCAGAGAAACAGAAAAAAATATTTGCAAATCACATTTTTGTGGTAAGGTTTTGGTATATAGAATATGTAAAGAACTCTTACAAGTCAACAACAACAACAAAAGCAAACACTATTATAAAATGGGCAAAGAACCAGACATTTATTCAAAGAAAATGGGAAAATGACCAATAAGCATATGAGAAGATGCTCAGCATCATCAGTCATGAGGGAAATGTTAATCAAAACCACAATGAGATTTCATGTCATACCTCCTAGGATGGATATAACACACAAAAAAGGTAAAATAATAAATGCTGGTGAAGATGTGGAGAAATTGGGACCCTTGTATATCCCTGGTAGGAAAGTAAAATGGCATTGCTACTGTGGAAGATAGTTTGAGAATTCCTCAAAGCATTAAACATAGGATTACCATATGACTCAATAGTTTCATTTTTAGGTATATATCCAAAAGAATTAAAAATAGGGATTCAAACTGGTATGTGTATACAAACAATCATAGTAGCATAATTTACAATAGTCAAAAGGTGGAAACAAACCAGGTGTCTTATCAACCAATGAATAGATAAACAAAATGTGGGATAAACAATATACATTATTATTCAGCCATAAAAATGGATTATGATACAGGCTACAACATGGATGACTCTTGAAAATATTATGCTAAATGAAATAAGCCAGTTATAAAAGAACAGATATTGCATAACTGCACAAATGGGCAAATTCAAAGAGTCAGAAAGTAGATTAGAGGTTACCAGGAGTGGGGTAAAGGGAAGATGGAATTATTGCTTAATGGGTACAGATTTTCATTTGGAGCGATGACATTGTGAATGTAATTAATGCCACTATAATTTACACTAAAAATAGTTAAATACATATACACACCACTATATATAAAATATATAATTAGAGTTACTCCATTTAAGCTTTAATAAGTTAGATTTCTCAAGTTATTTAAAAATGAAAATGGTAGGGTTTTTTTTTTCTTTGCATTCCAGCAGTTTCAAAACCATTATTACAGTTGGTAACCAGTTCATAAAACTACTTTAAAGGAGCACTATTTACTTTTGTTTTCATTATTTTCATTCCTAAAATCTCAATTCAGTTTTAATACATCAGTGTGTTGCTAAATGTGAAGGCTATTGTAGAAATACTTTTTAACACATAACTTTACTGCCCTTGAAATAGGAAATGTGTTGCATTGTAATAAAAAGGTAACTTTTCAATTTCAAGAGCAATAGTATCTCAAGGGTCATTTTCTCCATTTGGTTTCATACCCTCATACTGTTGACTTGAACAAGGAATTTCCATTGATTTCAAAAGGGCTGTATACAGAGATAGGCTGTAAAAGGGTCTAGAGCCCATATGAAAACAGGATCGAGTTTTGAGACGATCTGGAATCTGCTTTTGTGGACTCACTCAATCAGAATATGGTTATAGTAATATGTAAAATAAGGTTTATTTTCTCATACGCAAACTGTATCATGATGTCCTGCAAAACAATAAAAGTTTAAAAAAAATGATTTTCTTAACAGATAGTGAAGTTAAACCTAGCAGTTATTAGGCTATTCTGCTGTCTCCATATAAGTTTCTTGATTAAAATTAAGTTCAGTAAATACCCTTAATTTTTACATTATGCCTTTATTTCATTCACTAAACTACTTAATGCAGTCACTGAAATGCAAAAGTAAATAAACTATATGGACA
Organism: Panthera uncia; assembly: GCF_023721935.1. NCBI lineage: Eukaryota > Metazoa > Chordata > Mammalia > Carnivora > Felidae > Panthera > Panthera uncia. The sequence goes on along the minus strand of NC_064812.1, from coordinate 51,477,161 downwards.
TACATGGTATAGAACTTAGGTTGAACTACTATGAATATATAATTTATTATTGTATAAGTTTACATTATTTTTATTTACCTTAAAATTTAAAAGTAGTTATTATGAGTTCCACTGCATATTTGTTTCTCAACATTTTTGTGGATCGTTACTTTAGGGAATAAAAGTTGATGAGTAAATGACTTTACCAAACTTGCATGATACAAGATCCTGTCATCTGCAAATGTAGTTTTACTTCTTCTCTTCTAATCCCAATGCATTTTATTTTCCCTCCCATCATAGGCCAGATTCTTCTATTACAGTACTGTAGTAGAGATGATGTTGAACAATCCTTTCATTGTTTCTGATCATAGAAGGAAAGCATTCAGTCTTTACCATTAAGTATGATGTTAGCTGTAGGTTTTTCCATAGATACCTTTCGTGAAGATGAAGAGGTATCCTTCTATTTCTAGTTTTCTGAACGTTCTTATCAGGAATGTATATTAAATTTTACCAAATTCTTTTTCTGTGTCCATTGAGATGAATGTTTTGTTTTTGTTTTGGTTTAGTTTATTATTTGTCAATATGGTGAATTACAAATGGTTGATTTTTGAATATGAAACCAATTTTGTAATCCTGACATAAATCCCATTTAGTTATGATGTGTTATCCTATGTATTGTTGCATTTTACTTGTTAATATTTATTAAGAATTTCTACTTCTATTTATGAGGGATATTAGTCCTGTTCCTTCACTCCCCTCAGCTCCCTCTCCCCTCCCCTTCTTTTCCTCCTCTCCCCTCCACCTCCCTCCCCCTCCCCTCCCCTGCACTCCCCCTTTCCTTCCTTTCCCCTCCCTTCCCCTCCCTCCCTTTTCCTTTCCTTGTAATGTCTTTGTTGATTTTTTGTATCAGAGTGATGCTGACTTCACAGAATGATCATAAACTTTTCTCTCTTCAATTTGTTGGAAAAGTTTGCATAAAATTGGTGTTATTTCCTCTTAAATTTTTGATAAATTTCATTAGTGAGGCCATCTGGTCCTGGGGTTTTCTTCCTGTGAAGGTTTATTGTTTTGTTTTGTTTAAGTATTTTATTTTTTGTTTTAATAAGAAAGAGAGAGAGAGAGTGTGAGCGGGGGAAAGAGGGGCGGAGGAGGAGGAGGAGGAGGAGGAGGAGGAGGAGGAGGAGGAGAAGAAGAAGGAGAAAGAATCATAAGCAGGCTCCATGCTCAGCATGGATCCCAGGCAGGGCTGGATCCCATTACCCTGGAATCATAACCTGAGCTGAAATTGAGAGTCAGAAGCTCAACCCACTAAGCCAGTCAAGCATCCCTCCTATGAAGGTTTTTAACCACAAATTCAATTTCATTAATAGATATGGAGCTATTTAGGTTATCTATTTTTTATGGATGCTCTTTGGTTATTTCTGTCTCACAAGGATTTTGTCTATTTTATCTGAATTGACAAATTTATTGACCTAAATTTGTTTTTAATATGCCCTTATTATCTAAGTAGTATCTGTAGAAGCAGTAGAGATACTTTATCTTATTTTTATATTAGAAATTTTTTTCATATCAGTTTATTATCAGTTTGAGTAGAGTTGTTGATTTCATTGATCTAAAAACAATGTTTGATACTATTGGTTTTCTCTGTTTTGTTTTCTTTTGTTTTCCTCTTTATTTTTATTGATCTATTTTCATTGTTTTGTGGATTAATCTTTTTCTAATGTCTCACAGTGGTAACTGAGGTCACTAAAGTGGCATCTTTTTTTTCTAAATATTATAAATTTCCCTCTAAATATGTTTTATATGCATCCCAGTAATTTCTATTTATATATGAATGTAATTCAAAGTACCTTTTCTTTCTTTCCCTTTCTTTCACACATAATTTTAATATAAGGGAGTGTTTAGTTTTCAGTTATTTGGGGATATTTCAGGTATCTCCCCATAGTTGTTTTCTAACTTAATCCCATTATAGCTAGAAAAATATGTTGTCTGACTTGAACCCTTTCAATCTTATGAAGCATGTGTTATGACCAAGAAAATGCTTTAACTTGGATTTTTGTTTCTCCATGCACTTCAAATAATATGCATTCTGCTTTTGTTGGGTAGAATGTTTTAGAAAGTTTATTAAACCAAGTTGTTTGATAATGTTTTTAAAATCTGATATAGTGATACCGATTTTCTGTCTACTTGTTATGTCCCTTATTGAGAGAGGTATACTGAAATCCTCTTAGAATTTTACATTTGTCTGTTTCTCCTTGTACTACAACAGATTCTGCTTCATGAATTTGCTGCTTGTTTTTAGGGGCATATATGATTACGATAGTTTTGTTTTCTTGATAAATTCATACCTGATTTTGATAACATTACCTTATTTTTCTCTGATAATGTGATTTGCCAAAAGTTGTATTTTTTCTAGCATCAGATAGCCACTTCAACCTTGGCATGGAATACTTTTTTTTTATACATTGATTTTTTTTTATTGTAGTAAAATATACATAACAAAATTTACCATTGTAACTATTTTTAACTGTAAAATTAAGTACATTCACAGTGTTTTATAAACATTATCAGTATTCATTTATAGACTTTTTTCATCATACCAAACTGAAACTCTGTACTCATTAAAAAATAACTCCCCATTCTCCACTCCCTCAGCCTTTGGCAAAGCACTGTTCTATTTTTTGTCTTTGTCCATTAATTTTTGACCTATTTGTGTCTTTATATATAAAGGGGATTTTATGAAAGAAGTATAGATTTAAGTCTTACTTTGTTAATGCAATATGATAATCTCTGCCTTTCAATTTGAGTGTTTTTACCTCTAAATTTAATATGATTGTAGATATCCTTAGGTTTAAATGTATCATTTTGCTAATTGTCATCTCATGTGTTCTTTCTTACCCATTTTAATTTTTCTGTCCTTTTTCAGATTGAGTGTTTATATGATTCCATTTTATATTATTTGTTGGATCTTAAACAGAAAAGTGACTTATAGTTTTTAAAAGATCACTCTGGCTACGGGGAAAGGATTGATTATGGACAGCAAGAGTGGAAAGAAAGGAAATTAGTAAATGCTTACTCTGAGATGGTTTGGATGAAGTCGTTTCTTTACTTGCTATTTTGTTTGTTTGTTTGTTTAAATAGTGGAAATAAGAGCTCTGTTTAGGTCATATGATCTCTGAAGTAATGGCCAGGAAGCCAAATCAAATAACTAATTCTATATACACATCTGATGATAGAACTTAATGCAAAAGTCACTATTAGAAATGTACAATGGATGTCAACAAATATATAGATAGCAATGAATTCTATTTAAATCCATAGGACTGATTATACGATCTTGGGACAGTAAAGAGAAAAGATAAAGTCTCTGACCTAATATGGGCAACTATAACATTTATATTTCATCACATAAGGAGATTTAAGAGGAGCAACCAGCAAGTTGAAGAAACCACAGATGAATATGGTGTCATCAATGACAAGGAAAGCTGCATTTTTAAAAAGGAGAAAGTGTTCAATTGTGAAAAATTCTGCCTAGAGGTCAATTAAAATGAGGACATAGAAACAGCTATGGATAACATATATTAGACCACTGGTGATGTGATAAGATTACTATCAGTAGAGTAATTTGGACAAAATCAGTTTTGAGTGGGATGAGGAAATTGGGAGTTAAAGAAGTGTAATTTAGTGACTATAGATAATGGGTAAGTCTAACAAGAGATTATCTATAGTTACTATAGATGATGGGTAAGTCTAACAAGGGAAATAGTGTTGCACAGAGGGTAATGTGTGGTGAATGGAAGTTGTGGCCCTGATCGTAGTTTTCTTAGTTTTTTTGTGTGTTTGTAATGCGTGAGCACAAGAGCATAGTTATATTCAAGAAAGAGAAATAAATTAATAATTCATAAGGAGAAGTGAATATTACAATAGCAGGTACTTGTGAGGTACAAACATGTGGGATCTAGGGTATAGGTGGAAGAACTAGCCTTTAGTGGGAGAGGAGCTACCTTGACCACTGTAATTGGAAGAAATGCAGGTGGACCCAGGTTAGATAAACATATAGGTGCATTGGTATGAAAATATAGGGGTTTGTGATTGATTGCTTTGATATTCGTAAGGAAGTTTGAGACAATCCTTTTACCTCTTGCAGGTGAGGAGTCACAGTGAGTAGAATTGGAAGTTGGAGGTGTGAAGAGAAGATACCAAGCAGTTGCTTTGGAAATGAGACAAAGAACATGCTAGCAAAGTGTGGGAGAGATTTTGGGTACTGTTGAGAGCCTACCTATATGAACTGAAAGAGAGACCATGGCCATGTGATTTTTCTCAGACAATATTCAACATCTAACCTGGCTCAAGCACTATATAGTTAACAATTCAATTAGAAACATCTTTGGAATTTTGCTACTTTATATACAGAGAGGAGTAAGAAGGGACAAGGTTTTAAGAGAGCTTGTGATGGGTTAATTATACTAATGGTACAGTTAGTATATTCAAGGTCCCAAAGAGGCACATAGTCAGATGTCCTTCCCTTTTAGTTATTTGATGATGGATATTTATAGAGTGATGAGAGAACTTTTGCATTGATGGCTGAAATTGACAATCCGGTCTAGTGGAAAATATAGTATACTGGTAGTCATAGTATTAATAGGAGCAAATACAATAAAAATAATAGCTAATATTTATTTAACACTTCTATGTGCAAAGTATTACACTAAGCCCTTTACCCACTAAGTTTCTAAACTTGTTTATCCATATTATTTTCACAAAATCTCATGATGTATTATTATTGTTACTCTTGTTTTTTTGTTTTTGTTGTTTTTTGGTTCTCTTTCTTTTTTTAATAGGAAAACTAAGACTGAAAGGGATGAAATGACTTGCTGACGGTCAAAAAGTCTGTAAAATACAGATTAAATTAGAAAAGACTCTCAATCTGGGGACCATGAATACTTTGCTATTCTGTTGCCAGAGAGCTGGGTTACAACTGTGGCTCTGTTATTGCTTGGTTTTGTGAGTCTGAGGTCACATTACTTTGTTTCCATTTTCTCATTTGTATTGTACTAAATGCTATATCACTTTGTCTCTAATTTGACCTTTAGTTTTTGGGATGTTGTCCTAAAAAATTTCTAACTAGGGGCATTAAAAAAATCCATCTAACTACTTTGGCTTATGCAGGTGACACTTTAGTTAATGTTTTGTGATTACTCTTTAAAATCACTATTAGATCTCATGCTACAATTATTGATAATACAAATTGTGTACCTGTGTAAAGGTATGATTCTTTACTATCATAAACATGTTTTCCCCTCATTTTAATAGGATACTATGCCTAGTGCTCTCACCCAAAAATAATTTGTATAATCATTACAAATAATGAAGAGCTATTTAAATTATCGTGGCTAAGTTTACACTCAAAATACTTACTGATTTCAACATAGTTTTGGATAAGACACAATTCATATAATAATAAATCAGCATAATGTTTGCATAATATGAGGTTGGTTGGTGCCCAAAGTTCTTGAATTACATATGTAGTGTGTTATATAATTTGTTGTATGACACACAAAAGCACTAGATTTTGGGTCAGAAATTAATTAGAAATGCTGAACAATTGTAGAAGCAAGGGCAGTGATTTGTTCTAGAGAAAGCATCATAAATAAAACCAATCACATGCATTTCTAAATCTTCTTATACAACTCCAGTCCTGATTATTATATATAAATATTATTATATAAGTTAATATCAATATTTTCATATTAGCATTATATATACATTTTCCCCCTTCTGCTTTGATCATTACTAAACATGCCAGGAACTCAGTGCAGCTCACAGTGCCTTTTAACTCTCCAAGTTATAGTAGAAAGTACATAAACTTAGGTTATTGTATTTATTCACACTTTGATTCCCCAGAAATTGTCATAATATTGTGTGTGAAGGAATAAATGTCTTGCCTCTCAATTGCATGAGGTTCATGATTTGGGGTTATAACTTACTACTTTGGCACATCTGCTCACTTTTAAAACAGAGTCATGAAGACTAGAATCTCTACAAATTGTGCATTGCTAATGTCCTTCAAACAAAAATGGACTTGGAAGAGTAAATTATCTTTACCTTGGTTAAAGTTTCTAATAAATGTTATTAATAGAATGTCAGGGCTACATATTCAGGTAAAATACTTATGTCAAGTGGAATGTATGTGAGTGCAACAGAGCTTAGGTGTGACTGAGATTCTCCATTTCCTCCTTATGTCTCTGAAATATGTTTTGGCCTGCAAATCATATAGAAAGTCTCAATAGCTAGGTAGCTAGATAAATAATAGGTACACTTTAGAAAGGTGTGATTATTCCATTCAAATTGATTTCAGTAAATCATAAAACATTAAATTTAATTACTAAAATTTATTGTCTTCTCAGAGGTAAAAGCGATGTGTTTAATTTGTACCCACATTGACATTAAACTGTGCCCAAGATGACCTACTATGCAGAATTTGAATACAAAAATATAAATTATGAATTAATAGCTTTATTGCTAGATCATATGTATAGTATTATATAAATATATGTATATATGTGCGTATGTATCTATGCACACTTGGGTGTGATGTATCAGGTTTGTGAGTTTTCATGATATAGAGACTATAAAGTTTGTCAGACAGTGTGAATCTCATTTAATCATGTATACTAGGAAATACATTTAAAAAAAAATTTTTTTTTAACGTTTATTTATTTTTGAGACAGAGAGAGACAGAGCATGAACGGGGGAGGGTCACAGGGAGAGGGAGACACAGAATCCGAAACAGGCTCCAGGCTCTGAGCTGTCAGCACAGAGCCCGACACGGGGCTCGAACCCACGGACCGTGAGATCATGACCTGAGCCGAAGTCGGACACTTAACCGACCGAGCCACCCAGGCGCCCCGAAATAAATTTTTTAAAATGACTTATTTTTACATTGTTCTGGTTTAGAGAAAATTGTCCAAAGTGATTTGTGAGTATAGGTATATTTAAAGACAAATTCTACATATTTCATAGAGCTCTAAATTCCAGAATGTTAATTTGTTATCAAAGAGCAAGAGAGTGTATGGAGAATTCTATCTGGAAAGAAAAGATGAGGCTAACTGATGTTACGGCTCAACTTAATCAGATCTAAGTAACATTAGTATTTGTAACTTTGACATATCTAATACTGGTGGTGATTTCACGACTATACATAGCATAACACTCATAATTTTGAATAACCATAGAACTCAAGAGAACTTGAGAAATTATTTTGTTCCACTTTCCTTCAGGAAATTATTTATCATTCAAGAATCATATTTACCTTCACCTTTTCTTTTAGGACTGTCTCCAAGGTCTCTTAGAATTTATTACAGAATGTAAAAATCCTTATTACATATGCAAGTATATTTCTTATATTTTGAATAATTTTTAACCATATCAAGAATTTTGGAAGAATCCAGCTGGAAATATATCTAATGTATTTCACTAAACAATATGAAAATTACTTCCAGCACTAAATACCTAGATGAGAAAAAGGTTTTATTTAGATACCAGCTAACTTTTGAAGTACATACTCGGGATAGTCCAGCACTACCACCTTATAAACCTTTGAATATTTATTTCATATTTTTTCAAATGTAAAAGATAAAATAAAATAATATAAAAGCAGCATAAATGTGATCAATTTTAATAAAGATGGTGACTAAAAAATAGATGTTTTCATTTCTAGGTGATTGTATGTTTAGCTAATATAGATAAATCAATTCATATGTCAAAAATTGCAAATCTCTGATATTCAGTGGAATGAATCTAGTGAATCAAAAATATTTATTAAAACTTTGTTTAAGTTTAGGAAAGTACCAGATTTCTTACCACAGCCTAGGAACAATTGACCAGATATACTACAATCTGCGTAAATTGAAGACCCTGTGGTATGATCAATGCAGAAATCAGTCTCTTAAACTTGGAGTTGAGGGAAAATGCTGCTGTGTGATTTCAGCTTGGGGAATGTCACTGAGATCTATTCAGCCATTGCAGCTGAAGAAGCTGGCTGTAGAAATAATCAGCAGCAGCAAGGAAAGTGGGGGCAGAGAAAAGGAGCCTGACCACAAAGTGTGTTCTTTTTACTGTGTCTTAACCTCAGTGTGGGCATGATATTTAAAAAAAACCTACTTGGTAGCTGCATCTACTGCTCCATTACCTGGTCAAAGTCTGTTGCCATTTGAATGGGACAATTTTCCAAAATAGTGCATTTCAGGTTCAGGAACCCAAAACAATTTTAGAAAAGACTCTAGAGGGGTAAAAGTACTAGATCATGGTTTTCCTGATTCCTATTCCTTTCTAGTTCTCTTTACGCCTCCTCCAGACAACTAGATATAAGTTGTCATTGTCTAGCTATACAAATAAGTGTAAATTAAGTGCATACAAGGCAAACATGAAGCATAGTTAGAAGATCATGAGACTATCTCCACACTATTTTGGGGAAAATTACAGCCCTAGAAAAAGTTTCCCCTTAGGAGAAAAAAAGCAGAAAAGTATTTTTGGATATTTATTCTAAAAGTCTATAGCAAAAAAAAACAGGCAAGTAACACAACATACAAGAACCAGAAAAAGAAAATATTATGGAACACCTACTATTTGGAAAAAAAAAAAAAGGATTTAGAAAACCTTGGGATTTTTTTTTAATGTTTATTCATTTTGGAGAGACAGAGAGAGACAGAGTGTGAACAGGGGAGGGGCAGAGAGAGAGGGAAACATAGAATCCAAAGCAGGCTCCAGGCTCCCAGCTGTCAGCACAGAGCCCAACTCGGGGCTCGAACTCAGAACCATGAGATCATGACCTGAGCCGAAGTTGGACGCTTAACCAACTGAGCCACTCAGGCACCCCGGGACTGTTTTATAAAAAAAAAAATAAGAAGAAATCAGAATTAAGTAAACTAACAGAATTTAAAAAAAAATTAATGTAGAAAAATAAAATTAAAGACAAAATAGAAAGATCAGCTAGCAGAAGCAATGATACTAAAACTTAAGCAACAAACTAGAATACGGAAAAGATTCTAAGATTCCAGAGATAGAGAGAGAGAGAAAGAGAGAGGAAAAACAAACAAGCCCCCTATAAAGAAATTAGAAGCAGAATGTTATATCAGAATTCTAATAGCTATTGATCTAATAGCTATTGATCTATTGATTGACAAAGGACAAGCTCTTCTAATTATGAAGGCAATTATTGGATATTCTTTCTCATCACTACATTTCAAACTCTGTAATATGGCAGATCTTTGTCAGTGATCTTAATTTTTATGGTCAATTTTATTTGTCAATAAACTATGTTTTTTTAGGTTTTAAGAAGCCTAATATAATCTAACATCAAAATTTCAATCTCTCATTCAGTTTAACGTATTCCCCACTTTCTCAAATATCTGTCTGTCTCAAACATCAGTCTCCTCTCCAGCTCAAACCTGATCTAGACTCTGAAATTTATAGGAGGAAACATGGACACAAATAGTTTCTATCCTCCTTTTCTTTTTTTTTTTTTTTTTTTTAATTTTTTTTTTTAACGTTTATTTATTTTTGGGACAGAGAGAGACAGAGCATGAACAGGGGAGGGGCAGAGAGAGAGGGAGACACAGACTCTGAAACAGGCTCCAGGCTCTGAGCCATCAGCCCAGAGACCGACGCGGGGCTCGAACTCACAGACTGCGAGATCGTGACCTGAGCTGTAGTCGGACACTTAACCGACTGAGCCACCCAGGCGCCCCTCTATCCTCCTTTTCATTCCATTTCCTTCTTTCCTCAGTAGGTACTATTTCAGTGTTCCTGAAAGATCAGTTTCACAAGGGACAGGAGGAAAGTAGAAAAGGCAAAATTTTTATGTAGCTGGTGCTGTAATTGTGTATACAGGGTTAGGATTAGGGTTTCCAGCTAACATCTTAATTTTTCTCCATGGTTCCCTTGAACACCATGTACAGGCTTTCTCTTAGGAAAGCAGATCAGCCTTTCTGATTTCCATTGGCAAGCAGATCTCTTCTAGAGAGTTTCTCAAAATACCTCGTGTATGATACCCTTTGTGTTGCTTATTTTGCCATTGGGGAAAAGTTTGCATCTTAGCAAAACCAGAAACTAAAAATGCAGTATGCATCCATCTCTCCTCCTCACTTTTTATTCTGACATGACAGACAGTCCTACCTGCCTCTTGTTTTTCACTTTTTTTTCAGTCAGTATCAGACACCAAAATCTGTATTGTCTGTTGCACAGACCATAGTGTAGGGAGCACACTCATCTCACCCAGTGGTTCTCTTAAACCCTCACTTAGATGAAGATTAAAGCAGCCATGGGTGTGGCAGGAAGTCTTCAGAGCACTGTGTTGAACGGGATTCACATTCACTGGTCATCTCTATATAATTGTTTGTCAGACTCTCATATTTAAAGTGAAATTGCATAATGGGCTATAAGGACTGCCAAACCCATTTTGAGCTGTCATTTTACATGTCTAGCAAAGATGATATAGTATTGTTCTTTAGGACTTTTTGTTTTCAATTTTGGACCTCAGTTGATACATCTCGGTAGGAGAAAATGAAATTTTACAATTGTATTAATAAGTGTTGACATAGAAACATAGAGATGGACACTTTGTCAATCAAACTAGAATTCACAGCAACCGTAATGTCCTTACCATAATGGGTCTGCTAAGCAGGGACTCTGCGTGTGGCTATGAAGATTTTGCACTGCACCACGGCAGACAATATTATTCATGTAGATTACAATCTGATACAGTATGTCAGGTGGCAGCAAAAGCACTGTGACCACAGATGGCTATGCTGTGGACTCCAGATCTTTTAGAGAGGGAGCAGTTGCTCTCAAGCCCACAGTAGATGTGGGCTTGATGGGTTGAAGCTCTTTACAAATGAAATATATCTTTGTTTGGTGTCTTTGAGCACAGGTAATGACAGATTTGTTGCAGGTTTCAAAACAAGTAGGAATTTGATCTTGGAAGCAGAAAAAAAGTGTCTTTATTTGGATAAAGTATAACTCTCCTGCTGATTTGAAATAAGAGTTAACTCTCCTATGTCCAGGGGTTTCACATTCCTTAGAAAGCCAGGGAAGTAAATACATGGCAGCTGATATAAAATGTGAGATTAAGTGGACATCAGTGAGCTTAAAGTGGGGAGAATTTTTACTTACGTTGTCCATTTATTATATTTTTATTCAGAAATACGTAATTTGTTATGTTTGACTTTGGGTCACAATAGTAGGTATATAAAATTTTGGCTGTGAATTGTTAAAAATAGACATTTTAGGTGACACCAGATCCCAAATTTTTGTCCTTGTTCTTTTTCTTCTTCTTTTTTTTTTTTTTCTTTTTTTGACATGCTTTATGAAGAACACATTTGGGAGAGATTTGAACTCAAATAGAGCATAGTTGTCGTATTCTAATCACTAGTGTCATTGTGATTTCAGAAATTCAGATAATAAATATGTGGTATAGTTTATAAATACACAGAACTGAATGGAGAAGACCTATTTTATGAGGGAAGGCCATATTTTGGGACCAATTAAAGTGTAATCCATTTTTAAAATCTTTTAGAAAAGGTCTTGCATTTGGCATACTTTGAAACTAGAAATCAGGTTTTCTAAAAAACATCTCAAGGGGAAACAGTTGTAAAATCAAACACAAACAAAAAACTCCAGAGCAAAATGGATTTTGACTTTTTAACTCAGAATAAATGCTGAAGGAATAAAGGAATAGCTATAGATCTTGGTGTTCTGGCTAAACAGAAAATAAAATAAAATTGAAATAATACTATCTAGATATTCTAAAAGGTTATATTAGGAAAGAGGGCTAAAGTCACTATTACAAAAACATGGAAGTTGAGAAGGGTCCAAAAAGAGGTTATAGCAAGAAGAAAGGAATGGTTTGTGGATCTCTGAGGAACCTTAGATTCAAGAAGTTATAGAGAGACCCTTATCCACGACATGGGGGTAAAAAGCTGATGATTGAGAAATCTATACTGGGTGGTTACACAATAATTTAAACAGGTGTGGGGAGAGATTACCTATTAGATCACATTAAATTACTTAGGCAGTGTTAGATGAGTTTCAAGATGACATCATTATTTCAGGAGGAAGGAAGAACATGGCATGTTCCCTAAGAGAACATGTCTAAGAAACTTATGGAGTTAGGACTCTAAAGAAAGTTATAGTTGAGAAGAGAAAAACCAAACGGGAGACAGGCAGGACAACAATAAATGTAATTCAGGCATGTGTTTGATTTTCTCTGATGGCATGGAAACAACTGTGTGTAATAATAAATCTACTCAGGTAGGTGAAGATGGAGAGGATCTGTTTGAATAATAGATTTTTTTTGACCTAGAAATTATTGACTTCTTATCTTACACTGTGAGTAACCTTACATGAAAAAGGAATGTATTCAGAAAGCAAAAAGTCTGAGTTTGAAATAAAGTGAAAACAAATGGTAGACACATGTAATTAAGGAAGTGAGGTTGGTTGCACAAGTATCAGAAAAATAAATGGACACACTTAACTAGGCTAAAAATGTTTAAACTCAGCAGCCTCTATTTGAGGAGAGTAGGGGAATAATGAGAACACATGAAGGAAGTGTATTGATCTTCAATGGATCACTGGGGTTATAGAATTTGAAGAAAGCTTTTTTCGTGTTTATAAGGAATAAAGCCTGATTCGTATTTCACTTTTTGTTGCATTGGGGAACACATTCTGAACAGCAATAATTATTAACAGTTACAGCATACTTCATTGCTGTTTTCTTAGTATTAGCACATCTCTACCTTTTGAACCTTAAATATCATTTTGGCTATTTTTATGAGAAATATGTTCCTCACTTAGCTACATAAGTACATATATGCTTTAATATTTTATGAGAATTTCTTTATTAATGTGGGTAATGGATTTAATTGAAAGTTTTTTTTTTTAGTATTTGTTGAAATCATAAGTTCTATTGGTATTTCATGTTGATATTTATCCAAAAATTAATCCTTAGGTATCCTAGGTTCTTGAGCTAAGGAAATAACATTTAAATATGGTAAATTCTTCTTTTAAGGGATTGTTCTTTTTTACATGCTAATACTTTATTTATGAACTTAATAAAAACATTCATATATGGGAATTTAAATATCAGGTTTTGTAAAATCCAGCGCCAGTGAACCATTATTCTTGAAAGTATTTGTCAAAAACAAGGCTTTGTAGTTAAGTAGATACTATAAATATGCTGCTTTATAAAATCTTTTTCAGAATATACTATGTATTCACAGATTAAAGCCTTTGGAAATTAATCCATGTAATCCCCCATTAAAGAATTCACTTATTTTGTCTATTTTTATCTATTTTTTTGATATTTGTCTAGCTTACTGTTTGAACACATCTCTCTCTTCTCTAAGATATGTATGTGTGCTAGTCAGAATTAGGATCCTCATGACTTTTGCCCCTTAGTCATGGCTCTGAATATGTTACATTACATGGAAACAGGGACTTTGTAGATATAGTTAAATTTAGTAATGATTTGACCTTAAAATAGGGAGATTATCCTGTTAGGTCCAATGTATTCACAGGAGCTATTAGAAGCAAAGCTGTCTCTCAGCTCTGAGGAGAAAAGATGTTAAAAGAGATATGCAAGAGTACAAGTCAGAGAGATTCAATGTGCCCCTGCCAGATTTGGAAATGGAGGGGGCCAGAAATCAAGGGATATGGGAAGTCTCAAGAAGTTAATAATGACCCCTCAAGAAGTTAATAATGTTACTTCCCTCGTCAAGGGAAGGAAGACCTTAAACTTACAACCACATGGAATTAAATTCTACCAAAAACCTGAAAAAGCCTGTATGTGAGTTCTCCTCTAAAGTCTCCGTATAATAGTTCAGATTGGCCAACATTTTGATTCGAGCCTTATGAGATCCTAAGCAGAGAACCCATTTGAGCCCATTTGGACTTCCAACACACAGAACTATGAAATAATAAAGTTTAGAGTTTAAAGTTCCTCAATCTGTAGTAATTTGTTAGGACAATAGAAAACTAATATAAGTTTATAACATAGTTTCACAAATAATAAGTAATAGAAAATGTGCATTTTAAATTAAATAGGGATAGTATGTTAAACTGTAGGATTCATCTAGAAAACATAATTTTTCCTCTTGAATGACCCTAGATTTTACTTTAAAGATAAGGAAAAAATTGGTTCTGAATTCACACATTAAATTATAAGTTTTACTTTAGTGCATTTAGGTTGAGTTATGTTTAATTGTATGTTCACTAATTGATATTCTCATTGTATGTGAGAAAAGTAAATCAACCTCAAGGGAATATCATGCTTCCTATGCTATAGTGATTAGTTAATATACAATGGTGAAGGTGATACTATTCTCCAGAGGATACAAATCATGTTTGTGCAAATTTTGTAATTTTGGTATTTTTTAATAACCTGAGCATAGTTTCTCCAATGAAAACTCTGTCCATGAAATGTCCATCAAAGATTTCGCCATTTAAATGTACCTTTTCTGGAATCAAAATGCTCAGGTGTTGTAAAAAAATGTATATATTAAATAAAAGTATTTGTATAATGTTTGTAAAAGCAGAAGTATTTTTAAAATGATTACATTTACTAGCATTATGCATAACAAATGAATTGATTTTTTTGTATGAAAAGTGACCATAGAATTGCTATTGAAAGATTTAAATAATATGAAATTATCCCTGAAGTCAAAGGAAGAAATCTAGCAACTGCCAGAGATACTGTTCAAAGTAAAAAAGAAAGAGACAGAGATACTCAAATTAGAGAGACTCAGAGACAAATTAGACAGAGAGAGAGAGAGAGAGATTGGGACTGATTTTGGTCTTTCTTCTGCCTTGTCATTTGGAAGGCACTAACTGAATCCATCTGCAAGATGTCAACAGGACAGCCTGGGAACTACTGCCAGGAGGAAACAGCCAGTTTGTGATACCAAGCAGACCAAGCAAGGGCAAGAAATGGATTTAATAGGAAACAGGACAAACTTGGAACAAATGTCAAATCAGCTTTGGCCAATTACTCTTAGGGAATCAGTGAATTCACACTTAAAGTATTTCCTGTAAGAGAATGATAGAGATATCTTTCCTGAGCAATAGTATATATGCACATATGATTGGTACATATAGCTTTATAGTTTTTGAAACTTGCTTTAGTATAATTATTTAAATTACTAAAATTAAACATTATCATAGAATTTTAGAGACTGTTTTAGGGATCATCCAATTCTCCATTTAACAGATGAGAAATTTAAAACCAGAAGACTGTGACTTATCAGACCCTCATCTTCTTACTTTTAGTTAAACTTAGTGTCTGTGGTACTACATATTCCCTTTTAAAAGTTCTGAGAAAATATGTGCTTACTTTATAGTAAATGATATACAACTCTTACGTGTGGGACTGTAATAATCTCCATACAAAATGTGTATGCAATTGCAACTTAGAAGAATCATAAATATGATCTACAATCTATATGTTATATGTAATATGTGTTAATGAAATATCTACAAAATGACAGTTCTGCGTTTTCTTTTTTTTTTTTTTTTTTTTTTTTATTGAGAGAGAGAGAGAGGATCTTAAGCAGGTGCATTACTTGCAGGCATGAAATATCCTCATTGCTGGTACAGATCATGCAGTGTTGAGTAGTTCTGGAAGGCAGCAACTTTTCTCAGTGGTTTCCTAACAGTGCTAGAGGCAGAAGCTCTCTACTCTACACAATTTTTGAGAGTCATCTATAGAAGTGAAGCCCATGAGTCTCCTTCTTCAGCCCTCCTAATAATGCTTTGGGCCATGTATGTGTCAAAAAATTTATTCATGCTTTCTTTATGTTGCCTATAAACCAAGAAGGCTCATTACTAAATAAATAGAATCTGGAAGTCATTCCCTGTAACAGATCTGAAGAAAATAGGGATTATAATAGGTTATTTATCCTGGTTTGTTGGAAGGGTGTGAAAATCCATAAACTCTAGAAAAAGGAAGTCCAGCACACTCAGTGCTAAAGTAGTTAACTTAATTCTTGTGATTTCCTACCAAAATATATTGAAGACAAACTATGCTGGATCACATAGCTGGTGCAATTGAGTTAAGGAATTAAGAACTGTGGAATGGGCTGCTTGCTTATAAGTATAGTGGAGAATTGAAAGCAAAGATATTAGGCTCAATATGCTCATTGCTAGCTCAGTTTGGAATCAGAAAGCCATGGATGTTGTAATGCTATTCTAAAATATTGTTATTCTTGCTGCCACAGAGTTTGTATACCTGAAATTCAGACACAGCTCAGATTCATCTTATATGCTGAAATGGGGTTCGTGGTGGTTTAATACTATGTCAACTTACCTAAGAAAGGACTAGTGTGTGCAAAATCCTCTTTATTATACAAATCCAGTTTGGAATTGCTCAAAACAGAATTTTGCAAGAGGTTCAGAAAACAGAAGTGAATAACAGTACTCTCTGCAGGTCATCGTGGATAGAGGTGATGAGAGAAAGATATGGAGATGCTGCCAGATTCCAGCTGGTCTTTGTTCTCTCCCTGGAGACAGATGAAAAATTCCAGTGGATTGCCATTTTCCTCAACCTACAACACTCTATGTCTGATTCTCCTTCTTTACTGCTGTCCCTGCTGACCAACAGTAACTCCGTTGTAAGACTCCGGGCGATAAGCACAAGGCACTGTCAGATCCACCAGTTCTTTGAAGTTCCTTTCTGACACACCAGGCAACAGGAGGGCTGGTGAGTGAGTTCCCCTTCATTCTTTATCTTTCCTTGTAGAACCTACCCCAGCTTCTTCCACATTAATGCAAGATATCATTCCTATAAAAATACTCTATAATATTGATACTGTTTTTGCTTCCCTGACGGAAAATTCACTGACATATCTTGCAAGAGGATGCCAACTTTTTGTAGGCTTTGTCGTGACAAACTCTCATTACAAGTACGGATCCTAGTATTGCCCCATGAACCATATAAAATCAATCTCGAGAAATTTTTTAATATTAAAAGAATTTCAAATCTCCCATTTATATTGGCAAACTCTAGGGAGTATGTATAGGAGTGGATTCTGTGAATGCTGTACAAAATAGGAACAGGTTGGGTGCAATATGAGTGCTCTTAAAAATGAATTTCTATGTATTATCCTAGCTTGATTAATGGGAAATGGTTCAAATTGTTTTCTTGATTGGTTGACTAAATCATAAACTCAGTCTTTGATCTACATTGGACTAAAAGGAAAGTAACAGACAATCCATTAACCTGTCATTAATTATGTCCATCACAGGGTCAAAAGTATCTCCCTTTATAATGGCTTACATATTTTGAGTAGTGTCGATAACCTTGAAAAGTACTACCATAACTCTCATAGCCAAGAGGGACTTAAGGATACATGATAATTAAATGTAAGGTGGTCTCTTTTATGGGATCCTGGAACAGAAAAAAAAACACACACACACATTTAGAAAAACTAAAGAAATATGAATAAAGTGTGGATTTTAGTTAATAATAATGTATTAATATTTGTTCATTAATTGTAAAAAAATAGTACAATGCTAATGTAATATAATAATAATGGTAGAAAGTTGGTGTAGAGTATATGAGGACCCTCTAGTCTCTCTTTCCAGTTTTTCTCTAAATCTAAAACCATTCAAAACTAAAGTTAATTTAAAAAAAAATTTTTTTTAACATTTATTTATTTTTGAGACAGAGAGAGACAGAGCATGAACTGGGGAGGGTCAGAGAGAGGGAGACACAGAATCCAAAACAGGCTCCAGGCTCTGAGCTGTCAGCACAGAGCCCAACGCGGGGCTCAAACCCACGGACCGTGAGATCATGACCTGAGCCAAAGTTGGCCGCTTAACCGACTGAGCCACCCAGGCGCCCCAAAACTAAAGTTAATTTAACAAAGGGAGTATTCTACTTACTTTTCCCTGATGTCCTATGATAAATGTGGGAGATTGCCATTTTAAAAAGGACTCTCTGATTGTATTGAGAATGATGATATCCTGGCTTACAGAGGCAAAGTTTCAGGCCCTAACTACCAGAAGTAATGGGCATTGTCATAGACAACAAGGCTAATGCAATAATGAGAATCCTTTTGCAAAGAGGGATCTTTGAAGGTGACAAATTGCTCATGGTATGCCTGGCTTTGTGGACAACTCCCATATGTCCACAAAACACAGACAATAACACAAACACAAAAGCTTTGGTTCTGGTTAATAGATGTTAACCTAACAGATGTTAGTTAGTCTGCATGATAGTTTTGGTATCTCATCAACATTCTGTGTTGATGTACCTAGGATTAGTTAATATACCGAGAGTACCTTGAATGAAGCTTTTTGATATTCTTCTGGAAATGCCGTGAAATATAAATGAAATGATGGCACCGATAAATATGTTGAGTAATGTTGATAGTCTTGAAAAGTACTTTTAACTTTCATGGTTACTGCAATATCACCAAAGTCTCCTGCTGGCCTTCCCCAAAGAGGTGTACAACTATTTACCTGTTTCATTGCATATTAAAAAGCAATTGTCAACAAATCCAGTGATTATGGGGCAATTATTTTAGAAAATATGAATCCCTGGGTCACAGAGTGGGGACTTACAGGGTTCAGGTGGCAAGTGGAGTTTGGCCTGAGTCCATCCTGGGTGATTCCATGAACCATTATATGTTGGTAGCAGACATTTAAAAGTTGAATGAAGTCAAACATGCAGACCACCCTTGCCATAGCTGATCCCATTACCATCACTACTACCTCTGTAAGCAGCAGAAACTAATGTGAGTACTAAAAAAGACATCCTAACCAGGGTGGAGGGGAAGGGTAGGGAACACCCAGCCACTTGATTTTATTTTTATTTTATTTAATGTCTTACATCATATAGGAACCAATAATTTGTTTACATTAGAATAGATACTTATACTGGGTATGGATTTGCCTTCCCCACTTGCTATGCTTTACTTGCAGTGCTAAGTGCAGAATTATTAAAAGTTCATTCTAAGGTGTGTCATTTCTTACAAGATTGCTTCTGAGCAAGTAAGTCATTTTATAGCAAAAGATATACCCTGTCGTTTATAAACAGCTGATTACACAGAAAGATGTAATAACTTATTCAGGATTCAGTTATGGTTCTAACTAGGAGACAAAAGCTTATGAGTATGGATTTATCTCCTATTGCTGGAGATCTACATTCTGATTCAGTGAAGAGAATATGATGCTGTTTCTTTTGTAGTTAGAGGAATCAATAGGTGAAAACGGGAGAGATACCTCTGGTCATTGTGTCTAATTATCTATTTCTAGCTTTTTGATTCCTGTACTTGCAACAAGAAAGCATGAAAAGAGTTACGTTGAACAGGGATTTGAAAGTGGCACTTGACAATATTGAGTCAACTGAACTCTAGACCAATAAGACTGAAGAGTAAGATAAAGTGATGATTGGAATAATTAAAGTAGATTATCAAGAGAAAATAAAGTTGCTACTACGTGATGGGGATAGGGAAGAGAATACATGCAACTTAAAGAACTCTCTTAGGATGTCTCCCAGTATTTCTGTATGTCTTATGGTAAACTGTAACACAAGGTCTGAGCAGTCTAATACAGGAAGAAATGACAGGTGTGAAACACTCCAAAAAAGATTTGGGTTTCTTATTAGCAGAGGTGCGAGCTTAAAAAATACTGTCAGCATGAAGAAACTTGTTGGGGTTATAACATCATTATTATGTTGAATATTTCACAAGTATATGTGGGTGTAACTTATAAAAGTGTACAATAGAAACGTATACAGTTAACTGTATGTCACTTATTAATGAAGTTATTTTAAAATGAAATATATAGGGGCGCCTGGGTGGCTCAGTTGGTTAAGCGGCCGACTTCCGCTCAGGTCATGATCTCGTGGTCCGTGAGTTCGAGCCCCGCGTCAGGCTCTGTGCTGACAGCTCAGAGCCTGGAGCCTGTTTCAGATTCTGTGTCTCCCTCTCTCTGACCCTCCCCATTCATGCTCTGTCTCTCTCTGTCTCAAAAATAAATAAACATTAAAAAAAAATTTTTTTTTAAATAAAATGAAATATATAACCTCACAACTCTATCGCTATTAAGGAAATTGGATTATTTAAAGATGTGTGTACAAATAAAATTTTGGGGTGCCTGGGTGGCTCAGTCGGTTAAGCATCCGACTTCAGCTCAGGTCATGATATCGCAGTTCGTGAATTCAACCCCACGTTGGGGCTTTGCGAAGACACCTCAGAGCCTGGAGCCTGCTTTGGATTCTGTGTCTCCTTCTCTCTCTGCCCCTCCCCCTCTTGCGCACGCTCTCTCTCTCTCTCTCTCTCTCTCTCTCTCTCTCTCAAAAATAAATAAAGATTAAAAAAAAAATTCCATGTCCAGATGGCTTCACTGGTAAATTCTACCAAACTTTTAAGAAATAAATAATAGATTTCAATACAGAACTACACAAGATCTTCCATAAAATTAAAATGGAGAAAATACTTTCCCTCTTAATGAGGTCAACATTACCCTTCTTACAAAACTAAAGAAATGATGACAAAATAATCCTATATGAATATAGATGCAAAATTCACACAAGTTTTAAAAATCATATCCAACTATATGTTAGAATAGGTAATGGGGATTAAAGGAGTGCACTTGTGATGAGCACTGGGTGTTGTATGTAAACACTGAATTACTAAATTATACACCTAAAACTAATATTACACTATGTGTTAACTAAGTGGAATTTAAATACAAACTTGGAAATCAAAAAACAAACAAGCAAAATAAAATTCATTTATTAAAAACATATCGTGACCAAGGAAGATTTATCCTAAAAATGCAGAGTTATTTTGACATTTAAAAATTAATTAGTGCATGGAGCACCTGGGTAGCTCAGTTGGTTAAGCATCCAACCTTGTCTCAGGTCATGATCTTGCAGTCTGTGAGCTCAAGCCCCTTGGTGGACTCTGGGCTGACAGCTTGAAGTCAGGAGCCTGGAGCCTACTTCGCATTCTGTGTTTCCCTCTCTCTATGCTCCTCCCCCACTTGCGCTTTCTCTCTCTCTCTCTCTCTCTCTCTCTCTCTCTCTCTCAAAAATAAGTAAACATTAAAAAATTTAAAAAGTAATAAAAAAATCTATCGGTGTAATTCATCACATTAACAGGCTAAGGAAGAAAAATAATATGATTATATACATAGATGCAGAAGAGCCATTTGACAAAAACTAACATCAAATTCTAATGAAAATTACCAGTGAATAGAATCCCTCAACCTGATAAAGAGAATTTGCAAAAATCATAGCTCTTATAATTCTCAATGGTGATAACTTTAATAACTCTTCCTAAACTCAGGGCTAAGGCGAGGATGTTAGCTCTCACCACTTCTAGTCAACATTGCATTGGAGCCCTAGCCAGTGCAGTAAAGGTAAAAAGAAAAAATTCAGATTCATAAGAAATAATTAATCTCTCTTTGTTTGCAATGTTCTTGTTCTTAGATGACGTGATAGTTAAATAAAATACTATGGAATCTTCAAAATATCCGCTTGAAATAATAAGTGAGTTTAGCTAGTTTACAGACTATAAGACCCATAAATAAAATCAATTATGTGTGCATGTGTATATGTATATATGAATGAAATAAGCTGATATTAAAATTTTTTTAAATTCCATTTAATAAATGCAAACATTCTATTATTTGTTCTACCCTTCAGTCCTCATGTAGTAAAAAATTAAAAAGAACAAGTAAGTTCAAAAATTTTATATAAAACCTTACATGGTCAAAGAAAGAAATAGAAAGCAAGAAAGGGAAGACTCCTTGAATGAACTCTGGTGATAGATTGGAGTCAGCCATATAGGTATATATTCATATCATTTTAGTATTCATCCTTATGAATGGTTAAAGAAATAAATATTGAGTTGTGTGTATAGATGGGCTAGTAAATATACATATATTTCCTGGGTGTATCTGCTCGGAGGACTTAGAGACAGCAACCTCTTAAGGCAGCAAGCATGCCATCACCTGGATCTTTGTTTCTAAATGCAGTTCTCTAACAAATAGAATTGAGATCCCTTGGAGAGATGGATAATTTAAGAGCTGAGGCAGGATAATACAAGATGAGGCTAGAACATCTTATAAAACCAGAAAGTAAGAGAATGCAAAAAAAAAAATAATAATGAGGGCATTATTCACAAGGACACAGGAACCAACTATATATAGTGAGCTCCCAAAGGCCAAATCTGTAACAAAATAAATGGCAATAGTATTGGATTATAATCCAAAAACAATACTGAGTATCTGCAAGTCTATGCTGACATAAATAAGTGATTAAATGACAGGATGGATGACTAAATCAGGGGAGGGGGAAAAAGTAGAGAAGAAGCAATTAGTTTGACTTACACAACATAGCACCAAGCTTTTATGTAAATTAAGCACACACACACACTCTATAATCATGAATGTTTATATCTGAGTATATACTCTCTCTCTATACATATAGAGAGTGTATATATATAACTCTCTCTCTATATATATCCATTATATACATTCACACATTTTACACATTATATCCACACAATATAATATGTACACATTACATATTATAAATATATGTCTCTCTATATAACTTACATATATATACATATATATATATATATATATATAAACTCATACTAAAATAGATATAAATGGATATAGAAAGGGAAGAGATTGCTGTTAGGGACTAAGAAGGAAGGGAAAGAATGCCTTTAAAAATACTATGTGCCATATTTCTATATACAGAGTGCTTTTAAAAATACTATGATAATGTGTCATGAACTGAAAATATGTATCAAAATAATGGTAAAAATAGTAAATGGATGTGAGAAAAAATTGTCCCTGATCACTAAATAATTACCAATTTTATCAGATATCTCATTTGGTGATTAGTATAATTCTGTACTTAATAAAAGGTAAATTATAATGTTTTCTCCAGAAGTTAAAATAATCATAAATCTATTGAATTTAAAATCTACACAACTAGGTCAGAAAAAAAACAGATAAAGATTCATTAAAGTACCCATGAAAGACAGCTAATACATACATATCATCTAGTTGAATTCTCATATTACCATGGAAGTAGGTAATATACTCTTAATTTGATATTAGAGGAAATGGTGTTTCGGTGAAGGTGTCTAATTTGGCCAAGGTCACACAACTAGTTTGTGGGAGAGCAAACACAAGCAACCCATGTCTATCTGACTTTTAAAATTCAGCCTTTCCGTGGCACTATATTTACTTTCTTTTAATTAACCCCTGTGAAAACCTTTTTCTTTCTTGAGTCCCAGTTGAGTTTATAAAATATACAAAATGCTCAAAAACAAAATCGTGATATATTCACTATAAGTAGGAGTAGCTACTTACAGCTTTATAAGTGAGGGTTGGAATTTTATGTTCAAGCGATTGTGACTCTTCCTTTTCTACATATTCTGTCAAAACTGAACTACAGTGTCTGCAACTGTACAGAGACTGTTATTAGGTGACATGACTCCTGTATTTGCTACCCGCTGGTTTTTAGATTAGAGATATTCACAATAGTGTGTCCTTAGGAAAACATTTGTGTTACCCCTGTTTTCATATTTCAGAAAATAAAACACTCCTTTTTTATTGCTATCAATTTTACTCTTTATTCTATGTCATGTTCTATTAAGTTCAAATGCTATAAATAGCCACAAACATTTGTGAAATGCTATTATAAAAATGTTTAGAACATTTCCATTTTTAATGATATGGAAAGAAACTTTTTATTTAATGTGATATATTCACATATATTTGTGTTTATTTTATAGGAAAAGAAGTGAGACCATCTTTCACTCAGATTTCTTATAAATATTTGACACAAAATTGTCTTTAATGAGCATTTCTTGTTTTAAAAGTCAATACAGCATGTCTTATCTAAAATCTTATCTGAAATCTTTACTGAGAAGTAATCAAAAATTATGAAGATAATTAAAATTAATAATGTGTATATATGGCAAGTAATCGAGAGTAAATATTCATTCTTATAAGGAAAATATAAGGATTAAGTTGATAATAAGCAGACTGGTTAAATGTGCATTACTGGAAATAGACACGCTTTTTTTTTTGAACATGCTTTTCTGTAATGAAAAGTCTCTATTATAACAGGATCTTTAAAAGCAGAGAAAGGCATCAGCAATAAGGAAATAAGGATTTTGTAACCTGGTATTTTTTAAAGACCTGTGAGATGAGGTTAAATTATTTACTTAGTTCACAGTTAAAGTTTAGTAGAGAAAAAAGTTAAATCCTTACCTTAATTTCAGTGCTGTTTTATAAGACAATTTTAAATTAGAATCTGCGTATCTGTGAGCTGTTTGAAGAAACTCATTTATTCTTGTAATTTATTAATTTTGAAAAGCCGTTTTGTAAAATTTGCTATGCTAGACCCTGAAGCTGCAATGGCAAACTATTCTATTTGCCTTAAAAGATATGGGATTCTCAAGGAATAATAATAATACTAACAACTAAAGAAGGCAATGATAGTGTATCTGATAGGCAATAACGTGTGAAATACACATTTCCATCAGAACCGGAAAGGGTCGCCTAATTCAGTATTCAGATATCAAGGAATGTTTTCTATAGGAAGAAATTCTGATTTGTAGATGGATGTAATGAATAAACGTTTCATAGATAAAGGGCAAAGATAGAGGTGGGAAGTACTGGGGAGAGTGATGAGGATGAGTGCTCCGTGCTTAGACAAAGTGATACTGGGAGTCATTGGAAGAACCATAAGTGGTATAGTTTGGTAGAAATGTCACATGCATGGCATATGCATGGCTACATAGAAAAAGAAGTAGGGAACAATGAAGGAGCTTATGGTCTTTCCTAGGGAAATAAACGTTAGTAAAGAGGCTGGTGATATGTTTCAGGTGCTAGATTCATCTGGGCATAGTGCTGGAAGTGCTTATGAAGAATGAGGAAAAAGGGTGTGGGGCTGTTTTGAGCAAGGACTGAGTTCATGTCCCGATATCTCTCATTGAGTGTGAGTTTAGTGAGAATGGAAGTGTCAGGATTAAGTCCTGAAAATATATTATGTAGAGAAAGAGCAGTCCAGAATGGATACTTTGAAGTATCAGACAGGCAAAAAAAAAAAAATGAGGGGAGGATAGTGACATGAATTCAAAGGATGAAGATTCTCACAAAGTGAGTAGTCTACCACATCAAAAGCCATAGGAAAGAGTGTAAGATAAAAAGCGTGCAATGGATTTAGCCATTGAGTTGGTTGCTCATTAACGTGATAAATCTGCTGTTCGTTGATCTGAAGGCAAGGGTAAAAGAATTTTGGTAGTAGCATTTTTAGTATTAAACCCACAGTAATTATCTCTAAAGCAGAAACTACTGAATATTTTTCAAGGAATCAAAGATACTCATTTGCTTATCAAATCTTGGAACTATGATTAAACCGTCAATACTTTCAAAGGGTGTATTGCGTAAAACAAATTTAAAGAAGTAGTAAAGAAGGTTTTGCAGTAAGTAATGAACTCATGTCCCATTTTCCAAACAAGTTAAACAGGCTAAAAATAGGACTGATTTATGAAGTAGCTAAATGTTTTTCTGAGGCAGATATAAAAATTTACATAGGCTAAGCAGAGAGACTTAGGAAACTATAGCTCTGTGTCTCACATTACTGAAGATAACTATCAAAAATTGTATTGTAAGAAGCAGTTTTCTGTTTCTGGAGCAGTATGGAGTAGCTTATATTAACTACATCAAGGAAAGATGAGAGTGGTTATCATGCAGTTAGAAGTTTGATAGGAATTTTTTTTTTAATGACCTGATAGGTCTCTCACAGTGCAGTAAGTGCAGTGATTATCATACTTTCGGACTTGGATTATTGTGTGACCAGAATTTAGTTGCAATATCTAGAAATTATTAGCTATATGATAATACTTTACTTAATTTTCCCAGGTATCTAAATCTCAGTGCCTGCATTAGTAAAATGTAGTGAATGACAGTATCTATCACAAGGGGTTATGATGAGGATGACAGAAAATTATCTACAAATCAGTGCCTGGCATATGCTGGTTCCTTAATAAATCCTTAATAAACATTTGTCTTATTATTGTTGTTACTGTTTTTATTATAGTGAATCACCATAAAAATCACATCAAATATCCTATCTTCAGTTCAGTAGCAAAGGGATGGTTATCAGGCTTGAGTAAACAAAATCGCTTGGTTGCAGTATATTATCATCACTATAATTTTTAAATTAAAGAAATATTGTACAGTAAAATTATTACATATATAATGTAATATATATTGCTGCCTCTTGTTCCCTCCGACATGAAAGAGCAAACACAAAACTAAAAGTTACCCAGTTTATATATTTCAGCACACAGCCTTTGCCCAAGTAAGAAGCAACCGGAGCCTAGGAGTTCCATTTCTCACAGTGCATTTGCTTCAAGCAGGAAATTTTATTTTTCAGGGCTAGCTTCCTCGAGCATGTTCATTAGAGTAAGAGGCTTCATTTATTTCTAAGATTATTTTTACAGTCATATATACTGATTCCATTTTGCTAGCAGTATGGAACTTCTGGTACTTTGAATCTCCCAGAGACTTAAAGACTATGGGGCAGAAGAAATTGCCCTCAATCAATTAACCTGTCTTCCTATCTTCTGTAATATATTTAATGCAAAACTGAACCAAATTTCAGTAACATTATATTATAGGAAAATGAGAGGAAAATCCATACTTATGTTGTTATGGTAAAGACATATAAACAGCAGGCAGTAAGAGTATATATTTTTACTGTTTTACATAACTTTAAGTTGCTTACAAATTTTCTGAACTTTTTGTTGTCTTACCTTAGGCCAAACAAAACCCATTTTATTTTTAGTTTGTGTTTTATAATTTTGCTTTGGAAATCATTACATATAAATTATTCATAACAAATCCCCATTGCTCAGTCTTTCCATAAAGCTATCCATAAAATATTATAAATGCTATGGCTGTTCAAAACATTTTAAGACAGAGATTTTATAAAAACAAAGTGAAGAATGAAAGCCATTAGATAAATTTTGAAGAAGTTATGCAGTGGCAGCATCTAGAAAAAAATAAGCAGCAACTATAACGATGAAATATATACACATACATTAGCTGTTTATTGTTTTTCTATTATTAGGCTCTGACTATAGAAATTAAATTAATAAATTACATTGATTATATTCTTAAAATGATGTTATGTATGTAACAAAACTTTATATAGGAATCAGAAGATATATTTGAACACTTTGAAGAAACTTTGTGGTCACATATGTCCTTTCACTTTTCTTGAGTCTGTCAAAAAGCAGAAGTTTTACTTGGAGTCTTAAAAAATACTCAGTGACAAAAGACCTGTAATTAGATCCTAAACATCAAAGCAGTTGCTACATTCTTTTTTTTTTTTAATTTCTTACATTTATTTATTTTTGAGAGACAGAGAGACAGAGCACAAATGGGGGAGGGGCAGAGAGAGAAGGAGACACAGAATCCAAAGTAGGCTCCAGGCTCTGAGCTGTCAGCACAGAGCCTGACGTGGGGCCCAAACTCACAAACTGTGAGAACATGACCTGAGCTAAAGTCAGACGCTTAACTGACTGAGCCACCCTGGCACCCCTATTTGCCCTTATTTCTTAACAATTTTGATATCTAGTTCACTGTAGGTGTCTATATAGTTCACTGTAGATATCTATCTATCTATCTATCTATAGATATATAGATATATATATCTACATATATATGTAGTAGAGACATCTACAGTGAACTAGATATCAAAATCATTAAGAAATATGTATGTATATATTTAGTATATAAAATCTCTCTCTATATATACATATACTATATAAAGTCTATATATATAATATGAAGTATATACTATATATATATAGTATAGTATATAGT
>NC_064812.1:51436004-51448855 GCF_023721935.1 Panthera uncia | reverse complement strand
TATATATATACTATAGTATATATATAGTATACTATATATATATAGTGTATAATATAGTATAGTATATATATAGTATATAGTATATAGTATATAGTATATATATATATATATAGTATATAGTATAGTATGTAATATATAAAGTCTTCTCCTCCAAAGATCTTGTTCCAAAACCTTCCTTAGCCTCCTACCCCAATCATTTGGCTCATATCAATAAACTTGAGATCTCACAAATCTCAATTTCAAATATCCCTGAGTCATTCTGTTACCTTTTTATCTTCCTGCCCCCTCTGTTAACCTAACTGCTACAATTTTTCACACCCACCAGAGCTACTTGGACCACCAGCTGTTCACTGTTCTGCTTTTTCTCCCCACCACACATCTTCATTTCCCTCTTCAAGATACTTTTTGTTGTCCATGCTTATAATCATTCCCTGATATACCTTTTAAATTTCCTTGTTTCTCACTCCCTCTATCCTTCAAATGACAAAAGCACCAACCTTTGTTCCATTTGGCACTCTGCTGTTCTGCGCCGGCTCAAGCAACTACAGAAAAGCCTCAACTAAAATGTGCTTCCCCAACAGGAATTCTATATGGTTCCTTATTACATTCATTCTCTCTCTATTCTCGATAACTTCCATATTCACAACCCTTCTCATTATATCATACACTCTTATGCCTGTTACTTTGGATGAATTCCCTTTTTTTATATGCAGCCAGACTCTCATTTCGTATACTAGCTTCTATACCTTTAGCCCACCGTAAAGATATGGCTCAAATAATTGTTCCAACTACCTTTTGTAATATATGCCCCCCTCTCTATTGTATCATTTCCATCAGCATAGAAACATGCTATAATATCTCTCATATAAAAAAACATGATTACACATTCATCTATAATTGTTTCAGCACAACTTTGCAGGGAGTCTCATCAGAACAAGTACTTATTCTTGTGATGTCCACTGAAGGAGGTTTCAGTCATTCTCGAGACCAATACCCTTAGAAATTCAGAAAATATGTTCTTCTTAAAGTCTCAAATGACTTCCAAGTTTTAAATTCCATTGATGATTCCTCAGTACTCATTTACTTGACCTAGCAGAAGCATGTGACAATTGATCATGTTCTCCATTATGAAATACTTTACTTCCTTCACTTCCTTAGCTCCCAGAACACCATGTTCAATTGATTCTGTTGTAATTCAGTGGCTAATATATCTGTTTCATTTACTTCCTTTCTGATATATTCATAATGGACTGCTTCAGGATTTAATCTCTAGAGTTCTCATCTCTACCTATCTTATCCATTCTTATGGCTTGATATACCATCAATGTGCTAATAACTCCCAAATATGTACTTCCAGCCAGACTAACCTGTAGTCCAGACACATCTATACAACTAATTATCATCTCTTGTATGCCAGCTTTTAAACTTAACATCTCCAAAACCAAGCTTCCACTTCTTTGCACCAAAACCTGCTCCTCTCCCTAGCTCCTTGGTCTCAAAGTGTTCTTTACTCAGTGTCAAAAGTCTTAGTCATTTTTTAGTTTCTTTCTTGTATATATCCACATGAAAGAAATTAGTAAATCTTGCTAAATTTACCTTCAAAATACACTGATAATCTTACCACCTTTCATAGTATGCATTTCTATCACTCTATTCTGAGATATCATCAAATAACAGAATTCTAATACCTTCATGATTGTTCTTTCTGTTTTCATCCTTATCCTTGTAGTCTGTTTTCCATGTGCCAGTCCAGGTAATCCTCTTAATATTTAAATTAGATCAGATAATTCCTGTACTATAGCTACTTGAATGGATTCCCATATGAATAGAGTAAAAGTCAAAATTAATAGAACAGGTTAGAAAACCTATAGAATTTGATTTCATCCACTACTCTGACTTCATTACCTAGCAACTCATTCAGACTCTTCTCCAGGTTTGTTAGCCTGCTTATGTTTCTTTAACATTCCAAGTATATTCTGCATCCTGGCCTTTGAACGTGCTATTTTTTTTCTTTTCCTGGAATGTGCTTCTCATAGATATGCACATCTCTTATTCTCTGAACATTTTTAATTCCCTGTGCTTGTGTGTGTGTGTGTGTGTGTGTGTGTGTGTGTGTATACATATAGTATACACATGTATATAGTATCTCCATGTGTAACTATTTTACTATATATATATATATATATATATATATATATTACTCTCACTACTCAATTATTAAAAGGACAAGCTTTTAATAATTCCTGGAACATAATATATACTTAATAAAATATGTGTTGAATGAATGAATAAATGGGAATTTTAATTCTGACACATCCTTTGGTGATGGGTATTTGTTTGGTTTTCCTGATATTTTAAGTAATTTTTTTTCTATTGGGATCTGCTTTGGCTTCCCTTAGAGAAGACCTATGATTTTGTGAGCAAAAATTCATATTTTGGCACAATCTGTGAATATCTCTATTGTGAATCAAATTTCATGTCCATTGATCTGGACAGGTCATCCTATGCTCTTATAAGGTGAAATTAATTTAATACACAATCACATCTTTTTTATTTTTATTTTTTTCACTCAGGCTGAGATAGTGATATATCACCATGTTAATGGGGGTGGGTAACTTGTTTTTGTTTAAAAAAAAAACATGTTTTTTCTCTATCACTCCCTTAAGGACTTAATCCATATTCATTTCTCTATGTGGACTTGATTTTAAAGTTTGTGTATGTTAAGATTCTTGTCTAAATTAGGTCTGACTCTTGATCT
This sequence comes from Panthera uncia, assembly GCF_023721935.1. NCBI lineage: Eukaryota > Metazoa > Chordata > Mammalia > Carnivora > Felidae > Panthera > Panthera uncia. The sequence goes on along the minus strand of NC_064812.1, from coordinate 51,446,097 downwards.
AGGTATTTGGGTAAATGTTATAAAAAATCAATCATTGCTGAATGAACTGCTATATAATAATGAATTGCCAATTATGATTAGCATTTTCTTACCATTTTGACTTTTTATTCTAATAATGTATAAAAAATATGAAAATTTCAACAAAATGCTATAATTATTCTTTAAAAAAATAATTCCAAATTTGAAATTATATGTGCTTAAATTTTTTGTTGTTGTTTTATTTTTTTTAATTTACATACAAGTTAGTTAGTATATAGTGCAACAATGATTTCAGGAGTAGATTCCTTAATGCCCTTTACCCATTTAGCCCATCCTCCTCCCACAATCCCTACAATAACCCTTTATTTGTTCTCCATATTTAAGAGTCTCTTATGTTTTGTCCCCCTCCCTGTTTTTATATTATTTTTGCTTCATTTTCCTTATGTTCATCTGTTCTCTGTCTTAAAGTCCTCATATGAGTGAAGTCATATGATATTTGTCTTTCTCTGACTGACTAATTTCACTTAGCGTAATACCCTCTAGTTCCATCCACGTAGTTGCAAAAGACAAGATTTCATTCTTTTTGGTTGCCAAGTAATGCTCCATTGTGTGTGTGCACACATGCACGCACACACACATATGCACCACATCTTCTCTATCCATTCATCCATTGATGGACATTTGGGCTCTTTCCATACTTCGGCTATTGTTGATAGTACTGCTATAAACATTGGGGTGCATGTGCCCCTTTGAAACAGCATACCTGTATCCCTTGGATAAATACCTAGTAGTGCAATTGCTGGGTCGTAGGGAAGTTCTATTTTTAATTTTTTGAGGAAACTCCACACTGTTTTCCAGAGTGGCTGCACCAGTTTGTATTCCCACCAACAATGAAAAAGAGATCCTCTTTCTCCGCATCCTCACCAACATCTGTTGTTGCCTGAGTTGTTAATGTTAGCCATTCTGACAGGTGTGAGGTGGTATCTCATTGTGGTTTTGATTTGTATTTCCCTGATGATGAGTGATGTTGAGCATTTTTTCATGTGTTTGTTGGCCATCTGGATGTCTTCTTTGGAGAAGTGTCTATTCATGTCTTTTGCCCATTTCTTCACTGGATTTGTTTTTTGGGTGTTGAGTTTGCTAAGTTCTTTATAGATTTTGGATACTAACCCTTTATCTGATATGTTATTTGCAAATATCTTCTTTCATTCCATCAGTTGCCTTTTAGTTTTGCTGATTGTTTCCTTTCCTGTGCAGAAGCTTTTTATTTCGAAGAGGTCCTGGTAGTTCATTTTTGCTTTTGTTTCCCTTGCCTCTGGAGTTGCTGCAGCCAAGGTCAAAGAGGTTTTTCCTGGTTTCTCAAGGATTTTTATGGCTTCCTGTCTTACATTGAGGTCTTTCATCCATTTTGAGTTTATTTTTGTGTATGGTGTAAGAAAGTGGTCCAGGTTCATTCTTCTGCATGTCACTGTCCAGTTTTCCCAGCACCACTTGCTGAAGAGACTGTCTTTATTCCATTGGATATTCTTTCCTGCTTTGTCAAAGATTAGTTGGCCATAGGTTTGTGGGTCTATTCTGTTGCATTGATCTGGGTGTCTGTTTTTGTGCCAATACCATACTGTGTTGATGATTACAGCTTTGTAATACAGCTGGAAGTCCGGGATTGTGATGCCTCCTGCTTTGGTTTTCTTTCTCAAGATTGCTTTGGATATTCAGGGTCTTTTCTGGTTCCATACAAATTTTAGGATTATTTGTTCTAGCTCTGTGAAGATGCGGGTGTTATTTTGATAGGGATTGCTTTGAATATGTAGATTGCTTTAGGTAGTATTGACATTTTAACAATATTTGTTCTTCCTATCCAGGAGCATGGAATCTTTTTCCATGTTTTTGTGTCTTCTTCAATTTCTTTCATAAGCTCTCTATAGTTTGCGGTATATACATTTTTCACCTTTTTGGTTAGATTTATTCCTAGGTATTTTATGGTTTTTGGTGCATTGAATTTTTGGAGATACAATAATAATGTGTACTTTTGTACTAGAGGAAAAAAAAACAAGCAGAACAACTGAATTGAAAGTACAATGGTGCTGACCCTGATCAAATCACACATGATATGTTATAGGTATGACTTCAATTCAGTTGGAAAGGATCCACTAAATAGTGACACTGAGCTTTCTATTTAAATAAAATAAAGTTAAAAAGTAGATATGAGATAAATTTCATACCTACATGGATCAAAGCTATAACTTCAAGAGCTTAAAATAAATTATAGGAAAATGATTTTACAACCCATGGAGCAGAAGACTTTCTAAACCAAGATTTGAATATAGATCCATAAAAATGTGATAAAAATCAAAAGATTGAAAATTTGATCAGTTATCCATATCTGCATAAAAAAAGTAATTCAAATAACAGTGTCTTTAAAAAGTATTTATTACTTCTGACTTTGTGGTTGTTTGATAGTTCAGCTGATCTGAGCCAGGCTTAATTGATCTTGACTAGACTTGCTTATGTGTGTGTGGTAAAATAGTGGGTGCACCAGGAGCTGGCTGGTTCTGGGAGGCCTCATTCACATGTTAGTAGATAGATTGACTGTTGTTTGAAATAACAAGGGGTAACTGGGCCATGTGTTTCAACACCAACTAGGGTAGTCTGGGTTTGTTCACATAGTGGTGGGAGGTTTCTAGAAGAATAAACTGTATGTAGTGTTTGAGTCTTCTTGAGGCTTAGGTTCAAAACTGGCACATCATTCTTCCTAATGAGCTTTATTGGCTAAAATAAGTTATAAAGTGAACCCAAATACAAAGCACGTGAAATATACTGAATTCATTAATGGAGAAACTACACGTTAGATTGTCAGAGGTGTGGATTGCAAGAGAAAGGACTGAGGTATTGGAACCATTTTTGCAAAGAATTTACCACAATAATATGTGAAACTTATTTGCATATAAAAGTTTAATATTCTTAATATATATGGAATCCCTGAAGTAAGAAAAATAAATTATATAATATAACTTGACAATAATAAATACAATAGTAAAAAGAATAAATAAATAAATAAATAGTAAATACAGTAGTAAAAAGAAGAATAAATAAATATAGGTGAGTAGTTATCTGAAGGTTTTTTCAAACTTATTACATGTTGGTGAAATGCAAATTAAGGAGTAATATGTTTAACTTTGAAATGGGCAAAAACAAACAGTCAAATAAAAATAAAGTGACCATAAGGAAATGAAAACTGTGGAGATAGTATACACGCTATTATTGTATTAATGGGAATATAAATGAATCAAAATTCTTTTGAAATAATTGGTACACTTATTAAAAGGCAAAATGGGCTTAGGTTTTGATCTAAGAATTCCATATACTTATTCTATAGAAATAAGTTATCTCATAGATTACTGTATGTTTACAATATGTTATTTGTTTCAATATGTTATTTTATTTATTTTTGACAGAGAGAGAGAGAGAGTGTGTGAGCAGAGGAAGGTCAGAGAGAGGGAGAAAGAACACCAAGCAGTCTTTTGCTGATGTGAGGCTTGATCCCATGAAGCATGAGATCATGACCTCAGCTGAAATCAAGAGATGGATGCTTAACGGACTGAGCCACCCAGGCACCCCATGATAATGTTATTTTTTTAATTTTTTTAATGTTTATTTATTTTTGAGAGAGAGAGAGAGAGAGAGAGAGAGAGAGAAACAGAGCGTGAGCAGGGGTGGGACAGAGACAGAGGGAGACACAGAATCTGAAGCAGGCTCCAGGCTCTGAGCTGTCAGCACAGAGCCCAATGCAGGGCTCAAACCCATGGACTGTGCAATCATGACCTGAGCCGAAGTTGGATGCTTAACCAACTTAGCCACCCAGACGCCCCACTATAATGTTATTTTTGATGACAGTTATTACTGTTAAAATAGTAGTTATTACAATTAAAATAGATTTAATTTAATTTAAATATTTATCAAGATGAGAGGAATGGAAAAAATAATGGTATTTCCACAAAATATAAAAAGTAACTCTTAAAAATAATAATAAGGACTAGAATATATGGAGATTTGATGAGAATAAAATTGGATATAAAGAATGGTGGGAAAAGTTAGTCTTTTCAATACTTGACAATAAGCTCGTTCACAATTAGAGAAGGGGAAAAACATGGCTCCTACCTTATAGCATACACAAAAGTGAATCCCAAGTGAATTGTAGTTCTGAAAATGAAAAAAAGAATTAAAAAAGGAATTTTAGGAATAATATAGGAATATATCTGGGTGGGAAAAGTTTTTTAAAGAGAACACAGAAAACATTACCCATAGAAGAAAATACGGCAAAATTGAGCTCAATAAAAAGAACTCCAGTTCATCAAATGATACTTAATATTTAAAAAGTATATAATGAGAATTTAAGAGGGAGAATATTTTCACCAAAAGTGATAGAAAAATCTCATATCTAAAGAATATTTTTGAAATCTCTACAAACAATAAGAGAAACATCAAAATAGAAAAATAGTTGAAAGCCTCAAACGGATGTGTAAAAAAAAGATACACAAATGTTCTAGTCATCATTATTCATTAACAAAATGCAACTTAAATACCTCCATGTGATACCAAACCTCTGCTATTCCTTAATGCCTATAAAAGAAAGAAGAAAGAAAGAATGAGAAGAAAGAAAGAAAGAAAGAAAGAAAGAAAGAAAGAAAGGTAGATTACTAAGTGTTGTATAGAATGTAAAACAAAAGTAGTCCTCATACACTGCTGTATGGAACATACATTAATTTAGTCACTCTGTACAACAGGAATCTCCTATTAACCTTAAAAATATGTATACCTCCATAGCTTAGCAGTTCTGTTCCTAGGTATATATAGTAACAAATGAATACAAATGCAACTAAGGAAATATTTCAATCAGAAATAGAAGCATCATTCTAAATGTGCACAAATTGGAAACAACCAAAGGTTTTATAACCAGCAAAATGATTAAAGAATGTGTGGTGTCTTAAAATAGAATACTGCTGGGGCGCCTGGGTGGCGCAGTCGGTTAAGCGTCCGACTTCAGCCAGGTCACGATCTCGCGGTCCGTGGGTTCGAGCCCCGCGTCAGGCTCTGGGCTGATGGCTCGGAGCCTGGAGCCTGTTTCCGATTCTGTGTCTCCCTCTCTCTCTGCCCCTCCCCCCGTTCATGCTCTGTCTCTCTCTGTCCCAAAAATAAATAAAAAACGTTGAAAAAAAAAATTAAAAAAAAAAAATAGAATACTGTATATCGAATGAAAAATAACTGGGGGCCACCTGGGTGGCTCAGTCGGGTAAGCGGCCGACTTTAGCTCAGGTCATGATCTTGTGGTCTGTGGGTTCGAGCCCCGCATCGGGCTCTGTGCTGACAGCTCAGAGCCTGGAGCCTGCTTCAGATTCTGTGTCTCCCTCTCTGTCTGCCCTCCCCCACTTGCACTCTGTCTCTCTCTGTCTCTCAAAAATGAATAAACGTTAAAAAATAAATAAATAATTGGGCAAAATATAATGGCAAAAAAAAAAAAGCCATATGAAAAATGATGCATATTGTATGAATATATTTTACAAGAAATAACAAAATAAATAAACTGCTTAATAATGCAGACTTACATGGTAAAATCGTGAGGAAAGGGAAAAAAAACAATTACTATAAAAATTAAAATAGGCAGTATTTTTGCTAAGGAGATCAGTTGCTGGGAGAAAAAAATGAGGGAGATGTTAAGGTTGTCATTGATGTTCTTTTGTGATGTGTTTACCCAGGTGCTCACTTTGTGCTAAAACAGATCTGCTCTTCTTTGGAGTCTACTCTTATGAATGTATACTATTTTTTACATTGTAAAGATTACAACATTTACCCTGGATTTCTTATTCTCAGAAGATGTTCTATTGAGTAGTTAGACATTAATACTCTAGGCTTAAAACAAATAATGTTATGTTTATTCAATAATTGGTAAAAGATTAGTACTTTACACTTTAAAAAAAAAATGTTTATTTATTTATTTTGAGAGAGAGAGAGATAGAGAGTGAGCAGGGGAGGGGCAGAGAGAGAGGGAGAGAGAATCCCAAGCCTGCTCTGTACTGTAGCACAGAGACCAAGGCAGGGCTAGACCTCAGGAACTGTGAGATCATGACCTGAGCCGAAACCAAGAGTCAGACGCTTAACCCCATAACCTACTGAGCCACCCAGGCACCCTAGAATTTTACACTTTAAATATAAAATCTTTGTTATTGTGGATTCTGTCTACTCAAACCCTATGAAGAGGAATAAAGTCTCTTCTTGTTTTGAAGGCAGATATGTCGAATGCTCTCATTTCATAAAAGAGGAAATTGAGCCTTAGTTTTGTTAAGTGATTTGATTCAGAATACACAGGGACTGGTCAGTTTGAACAGGAAAAGAACAAGGGTCCGTGCTCCAAGGTCAGTGCTCTTACTCATATACAAGCTCTCAGTAATGTAAACATATCCAAATACATGACATCTTCCACATGTTTACACTTTCTGAGCCTCTATAAAATCTTACATTGCAGTTAACCCCTTCCTTCTTCCTAGAGATTTCAATAACTAACCAGGTTGTATTGGGAAAGACAAGACTACAGCGGTTTGGAACTATCTATGAGGGTGAAATTGGCTTCGATGAATAAGAAAAAGGAAATACTGGCTGCTGTGGGAACCAATCTAAAAGTATCGAGTCTCTAGAAGGACTTATCTAGCAGGCATTATCTTGGGCAGAACACAAATTTGAATGGGTACAATGGACTCCATTGGCCCAAACATGGAAATTCTCTACATGTGTGTACATTTTTCCTCTCTGTAGGAAGAAAATTTTGCAATTCTAGAAGAAAGTTTAAAACTGTTATTTTCAATATGATGTATATTGAGAAGAATCACTAGAAATAAAGAAGATAATATTCATGAAGATACAGCCTCCTAAAAGTATGGTGCTGGCATAAAAACAGATATATAGACCAATGTAACAGAAATAAACCAAAACATAACAGTCTATTAATTTTCAATACAGGCACCAAGAATACACAATGGGGAAATGATAGTCTCTCCAATGATTTTACAAAACATTTCTTCTAGTTTCCTTGTTCTTATCTGTTAATACTAGCTCTCCCCTTCCTTTCCTTATTGCCCGCACATTACACATAGTGCAACTTTTCTTATAGTGATAGTCACCAAATCAAAGTTTTTCAAAGGTGTTCCTTCTTTTCATTATGCATAAGGTTATAATTTTAACTTTTTTTGATTGACATGTAAAGATATTTATGACCTGGCCTCTAATTAGATCTTTCTTACCTCTCACAACTCCCATGTCTTAACTTTTTAAATATTTCAGTCAAATGGAAATACCTGAGTTGCCAGAAATTTTCTGCAGTCACTTATTTCTTTGCCTGTCTGTACAAAATTTGTTCTTTTTTTTTAAATTTAAATTCAAGTTAGTTAACATACAGTGTAGTATGTTTCAGTAGAACCCAGTGATTCATCACTTACATATAATACTCAGTGCTTATCATCACCCATTTAGCCCATCTTCCCACCCAACAACCCTCCAGCAACCCTCAGTTTGTTCTCTGTATTTAAGAGTCTCTTATAGTTTGCCTCTCTCACTGCTTTTAACTTATTTTTCCTTCCTTTCCCCTATGTTTTCTGCCGTCTTTCTTAAATTCCATATATGAGTGAAATTGGTCTTTCTCTGACTGACTTATTTCACTTAATTATGGAAAGAGCCCAAATGTCCATCGACTGATGATGGATATATATACTACATCCTCTTTATATATATATATATATATATATTATATATATATATATAATATATATATATTATATATATATGTTATATATATGTTATTTGACAATCGAAAGAATGAAATCTTGCCATTTGCAACAATGTAGATGGAACTAAAATTTTTTCTGTCTTAAAATCACCTTCCTCAATCCACCATTTTTTATTATGGTGAAATCCTTATATTTCAAGCCTTGGTCCATAAGCTTTGAAATAATCCTTTGGAATACTTCTGCTTCTCTGTCATGCAAACTTGTGTCTCTCCTACTTTGCATCGTATGTAGAATGGCTAGTAGAGATATTATTTCATTTTTGAATTCTCAACAAAGAAATTATATCTTCAAAGATATTCATTAAATTGATGATAAAAAATTTAAAAAGTATTTATTCTTCTAATTGTCTTATCAGAATCATGTAAGTTATTTCTTTTGCCACCTTTTAAAATTAAAACCTATGTAAAATTTGAAATGACTTTATAATAACCTTAATTTGATGCAGATCTACATACTATCTGATGTGTCCAGTATTTATAGGCTCTAGTGTCCTTTATTTACTGATTGTTATGGAAAGAAAATAATTTATTTTATTTTATTTTGAAATATAAATTTTAGAAACAACAAAGTAAGTTTTAGTAATACTTGACATGATTCAGTGAATATGTAAATGTAAAACATACTAAGAAAAAATGTTTCATTAGGAAAATGCAATCAGTCTTCATGTACCAAAAATAATTAACACAGCAGGCTACTATTGAGTGTTGATTAAAAGTATATATTAATATATTTATAGTAACTATATCTGCTACTGTATTTCACTGTACAATGAAACCAGAGGAGATATTTTTGAATTTTTAAAGACTGTTATATGGTAAAGGCTAAAATTTTGCATTCAAAGATATCTAGTTAGTGCAAATCAATGAGACAGTGGCAAAACAGAACAAATTTATTGGTTTATTTAATAAATGTTCAATGATGTGAATGTCAAATATAAACATTTCTGGATAAATATATATTAACAGTGGCTGCTCTCAAACTGGCACAAAAATACCTAGAAAAAATAGAGGAGACGTAATAATTGAATATATTAGATAAAACTTATAGAATTAAAAAGGAGGGAGCCAACTTAGAAGGCCCATTAACTGTAAAATTAGTTGTAATGTATTAAAATATAAAAGCACACCTAGATGTGTTTTACTCTATGAGACAACATTTTATGAAAAGTGATGGTGAAATTGTACATTCCTTATCTCTGACCTCTATGGGGACAATTATTCCTAAAAACTAAAGACATTGATATATACATCTTTTTTATGTGAGCCGTCTTTCAGTTGTTGCCAGAGTATTTTTCCCCAATGCCTTTCTATATCCATTCAGATATACTGTTAGAAAGAAAACAGTAAGTTTCTACAGAGGTTTGGGGGGTGTCAGGGAGGAAGACCTTCCTCTGCCCTTCAGAGTCCTTCTAGCTGGACTTAGAATCAAATTCACATAAGACAGATCAAGAGGAGAAAATCAAACTTGAATCCACACAGAAATGTAATTCCAAAGACAGTGAGGCAACCTGAAATTTCTATGAAGTAGGGAGAAGGGTAGAGTCTGAGGATACAGAGGGAGGAAGGCCATTAACAGGAAGTTGCAAGGAGATGTTTCTAAAACAAAGGTTGCCCTATTATGCAAGCAAGTTTCTTAGGTAAAGGGAAGTAAGTGTTAAAAGCTCTCTTCCTGGTATAGGCTCTGCTTTCCAATGTAAATTTAGGCAGCTGAGGACCAGGAGGAGAGGTTTTTGTTTTTTGTTTTTTTGTTTTTAATTTGCTTGTTTGCATTTTCTGGGTTTTGATTACTTTTGACTCAAAATAATGTTCATGCCAAAGTGGCTCCTCCTGGGGCAGCCTGCCCTTGACCCCTACAGTTGGAAAGAAAATGGAAGTTTCCACTATCTATTGTAGAAAGTATAACAGGAATAAATAAAATTTTGGATTCAGGATTCAAAACTGGAAAAATAAATCATTATAGCAATGTATGCTGGGTGCTAGAAGAACAGGGCAAAAAAGGATAAATGCATCTGACACTTAAAAATGAGTTGATTTCTGTTCACGACAACCTGCAACTATAGATTTGAGAAACTTATTTCACCTCTCATTTGCCCAAGCATAATGTGCACAGTTACACATATGTTTATACACACAAGTATGGCAACTGGCAAAAAAAAAAAAAAAAAAAAAAAAAAAAAAATAAAATAATATAATTTTTTGTTGGAAAATATTATAAAAAAAAAAAAAAAATACAACAATTTGTATTTTATGAACACAAGGAAAGAGGAGAAGAAAAAAAAG